>NC_057808.1:307572303-307575202 GCF_018294505.1 Triticum aestivum | reverse complement strand
GGCGAGCAGCACCCCACCCAGAACCCTAAGATAGATAGTGGGGTACCTCTCCAGCAAGCCCCCCTCCCCGCTGCAGGTGGTTCTTCCTTAACTCCGGCGAGACCCACCACCCCCAGAAAATCGACTGACCCAAAAGTCGATTCAGTCGACTGAAGTGTGGCTAAATCGGAGGAGAGTAGTAGCACGAGCGAGGGGGAGAGCAGCGGCGCGAGCGAGAGCCGGAGCAGCAGCGCAAGCAACCGAGCGAGAACCCGGGCAGCAGCAGCGCAAGCGACCGAGCGATAGCCGAAGCAGCAGCAGCAGATCCGGCTGGTATGGACGACGCCGCCGAAGGGGCCTCACACTGGGAAAAGCCGCCGTGGAGATGTCGCCCGCGGTGCCGGCTTCGAGGTAGCCGCTCCATGGGGGTGCGGGATGGAGCACCGTCGGCGCCGGGAGGTCGAGTTAAGGAGAAGGTGCGATGCGATGAGTGTACAACCTCTTTGGTGGCGCCGAGTAGGCCTCGGCTTCGTCCGAGGAGTCAGTGAGGATGCTGCGGTTCCGGTGGAGCAGGTTAAGGCGGCGCTGTGGGGATGGAGCAACTGCGATATACGTGGCGATCGTCGGAGCAGCTCCTTGGAGGTGGAGGACGGGGCGGCTGAACTGGCGGGACGATGGGATGGACGACGGATCCTCATCCGGGGAGGCGGATGAGGGACGTCGAGCTGTTGCGGTGGACGACGTCGTCGGGGAAGAGGCTCCGGCTGGGCAGCGGTGAGGTGGCGGACGGAGGAGGGTGGTGTTTTGCGGCTGGAGTGGAGAGGTTATGGCGGCCAGATTTCGAATCGCGAAAAGGAGGCGATGGGAGGGGGAACCATAACTTTAGGGACGCGCTTGTCCAAAATGTAGGGTGTGTTACAAAAGTACCCCCACCGATTTGAACTAGCGGCCCTTTCGGCTCAGGGTTAGAAGGGGGATTGCGCGTGTCGGGATTTGGCAGCTGGAGGGAGTTTTCGCGCGCGTTGTAATTTCAAGATAGCAAGGCGCGGGTTGTGAAGGCGCTAGTTTTGGGAGCACGATATCAGAATTTTTGGGATATAACAATGCGCGGGTTGAATTTTAGGGACAAGCCTAACGTCTAATATTGTACTTGTACGTACCAAATCAATTCGCACTTCCCTCGACATAAAAACGAAAAAATAAAAACTATTCACACCACACAAAGAGAGAGTCTTGTCCCATTTTACTATACAAATGCTATTCAAAGCTACTGCCTCCTTCCATCTACATAGGGCTTAATGCGTTTTTCGAGGCTAAATTTGACCAACCAAATACTAGAGCAATAATATATGACATGCAACTTACACAAAGCACACCGTTAAATTCGTGTGTGAAAGGAGCTTTCAATGATATAATTTTCACATTGTGCATGTCATGTATTATTAATCTTGTCAATAGTCAAAGGCGGTCTTAAAAACGCATTAGGCCCTCTATAGATGGAAGGAGGGAGTATGGATCCATGTTATGTCCAATTAAATATTTTCGCTGGCTGTATAATGCATGTAAGCTACTCATGCCAACATTTTAGTGCATTCCAAATGTCTATATTACCGCTGCAATTCGAACTGAATTTGAATTCGTTTCTCTATTTCAATAAGAATCTACAATCATGGTTGTTGCCAACTTCAACCATCATTCGTGTATTACCTTAACAACACACTACATGATTACTATAGAGATAGATATGAACTATGTGTACTATATGAACTCGAATTCAATCTTTTGAATACACTTGATGTTGATTCCAAATAATAGTACATTTGATGTACTAACTATATATTCATAATCTAGACCATGTTCCATACGTACACCGTGTTTAACACACAAAGTATAGTGCCCTGCCTCCTACATTATGACAAGTATTTAACCCTGAGCTGCAAAAGCCACACATTAGCCCAAATTATAATCAATGTTCTACATTATGATATCTTCTTCAAGTATCCATATCCACTTTTTTATAATGAATTATGATCTATGTCCGTCTTTAACACCTTCACGATCCTCTTCTCTTTGTAGCTAGCTAGCGCTAATTTTCTATCGTGCACGCACACGCCCGCCCCCCTCTCACCCTTCCTCGGCGTCCCCTCCATCGCGCACGTTCGTTATTTCTCTTAGGTCATTCACCCGCGGTGTGTGTAGGCCCCCCGACTCCTTCTTTCCGGCACACACCGGTCGATATACCTCTCTAGCCAAGTGTGCCTACCACAAACACATACTTCCCCTCTACTCTTCTCACCGTCCATGCCCCCTATGTCCAATACGGTTCCACGCAAGTGCACACTCCCGCCCCTCTTTTCATCGATCTCATAGTCGCACACTCCACCCCCCTCGACTAGTAGGCCTCTCGCACCACCTCCTAGCCGCACCCCTTTCCCCCTGTCTGTCTATCCGGACCTTATTTGCTTCTAACACATGCATGCATGTATACGTACTGATCTCCCTACATATAGCTAGGTCGACTATAATTCGTTTCCGCACCGATAGACTTACCTCACTACTTATGTCTCTCCCTTTCTCGGACACACGACAATTGATCTTCCTATGTAGTTATGTATGCTTACCACAACCATATCGTCTCCCCTCATAATCCTTGCATACCTCCCGACCCATCTCTCACACGCACGTGCATAGACAGACAGACATCCCCGCCCTCTCTTATTGATATTGCACTCGTACCCTCCGTTTGTCTAGCAGGCCTCTCCCACCATTTGTGAGACGCCACTCCACCACCAACCCTCCGACACTCTACCTTTGTCTTTCTCCCAACCTTATTCCTCTGCTACACATATCCATGGATGCTGATCGATCTCCCTCAATACATAGCTAGGTTTCTCTCCTTCTCCACACATATACTAGTCGA
>NC_057808.1:307553502-307572030 GCF_018294505.1 Triticum aestivum | reverse complement strand
AGGTAGGTATCCATGCCACAGAGAAAAACTGCACCTCTGCCCTCTCAAATTCCAGTAGGCCAGCCGCCCTGTATCTTTGATGTGGGCAAACACAAATTCGATGGCACTCTTTACCGATCGCGCAGCCACACACTTCATCCCTGTTTTTGATTCTATCGATATCTCATGCTGATGATCTCTCCACTCTCTTCTCTTGGAATTCTCCCTCTATATATGATATATCCATGACTCTGTTTCACACACATTGCATATGTTACGTTTTTTGTTTGAGATATCACTGACACATTGCCTCGGTTTCGCACAAACCATCTCTCTCACACCCACCCACGTACGTTCCTGCACCTAAAGAAGAGGTGCATGCAGGACGCGCGTACTCATGTCTCGTTCCCGGCCACACCCGCGCGGGTACACGGTGGAGTTCGTTTCTGTACGAAAAGGCAGCCCACGTGATAATTTGACCCGTGTAGTGGTTGTTTACTCGAAGGAGGGTCGGGTACCACGCCTAGCCGCAACAAAGTTCGACTTGACGCGTTTGTATTAAATAAAGTTATATATTCCTCCTCAATGGCGCGTAGTACAGAATATAAAACGATTGCCATGGGGAAAATGGAAAAATCCGCTCCACTATATACAACGGAGCCTGCCTGCCGGGGTTTGTCTCTCGTCACACCATCTCACACAAGGCGGCGGTGACCTCTCTCTCACCGTTGGTCAGTGATCCGGCCGCATCCCGTCCGCCAGCGGAAAGGGAGGATGTGCATCGTTTCTCTGTTCGACGGCGTTGAGGCAGCACGTCCCGATCTGCGGTACCCGTCGTTCTCTCTGACCAAGCTCCGGTGCGGTAGGGCCTTCGTCACTTGCTCGCTGCCGCAGTATGGGCAGATCCCGGCCGCCGGCGCCGTCCTAGTAACATCCTGACGACCCTCAAGTACAGCTTCCTCCGGCCTTGCTCCACTGCCCATCTTCCCACATTGATGCATGTGGATCTTCTTTAGTTGTGTGCTTAAAACGTATCTCGGTCGGCGTACTTTCCATCTTGCAATCTCGTCCGCAAACCATTTTTGATAGACCACCATGCTGCTATCTTTCCCTTATTACATGGAATATGCTTCTTTTTTGTCGGCGTATGTGTCTTCAACTCATGTTATTCGCCAGTAATTGTTTCCTTTCTGCCTCTTTTTTGCAAACATGGCTAGCCATTTCACCTCGTTGCTATTGTGACCTTTTGGTGAACTGCACAAATCACTTTTTTTCTTAAGAGTGTTTTGTGCAGTTCTGCCAAAATGTCACACGGGCAACGTTTTTACATTTCTGTGGGACTACAGAAAGGGAGATTGGTTTTACTATCCTCCTCATCCAACTCCTGCCTAATCTTCTCCAACAAGTAGTTAGTCCTAAAGATAGATCGCAGAGGTGATCGGCTTCTATTTGTCTATGTTATGTTTCATCATCTAGTTCCACTATTATTGTAATCACACTGACTGGATATCTTTGCAAACAGGGATGGTCAGCTCGATTTTAGTGGAGTTGCACAAAATGATCGGATTGTGGTGTCCTCGTACACCCCCTTTTTGGCTACAGCGTTGTGTGAAACTAGCTGCCAAGCAATGAACACTGTGCCCAGGAAATGGACCCATGCCTACGAATAGCATCAATCAATTATATATTTTTCTTTATTTGTACACCTTCTCACAACTTTGTCTTCAGTTGTGATGTGAATATTGGCGTTGATCTGCGAACCATTGAGATGCATTAGCAGCCATGGTAGTAGTTTCATTTGTATTTGATGGAATGTTGTAACGAGATAATCTTGAGGCAAGAGGACACATGAATCCTAAGTTGAAACCTTTTTTTCCTGCGGGAACCAAAGTTGAAACCTTCATATCATCACAGTACAATTTGATTAAAATTATGCGTACATATAAACAAATCCTGAAGGATTGATAGCAATGCCAGAAACAATTCAACTTCATTTCGCCGACATGTGGGACATCCTTCATCCGACTCCACCTGCTGTGCAGCAATATTGAGTGCACAACTGGAGGGAAAGATTTACCCCGGTCATTGCGCCGCATTAGTAATGACTAGTGAGCAGTCAAATTACAGAGCCCCACCTTCGCCACAGTAAGTTGCTCGGACGAAGCAACCATCATTTCTCTGTTCCTTGAATCCACTGGTACTCCCATATTCCAAGAGTAATAAGTTGCTCGGGTGAAGCAACCATCACTTCACCTTTCCCACAGTAAGTACCTCCTTGGGCCCACTGAAAAATCACTTTTCTCTCTCCATCAAGTGCACTTATTGTCAATCTAACCCTGTCAGCGAAACACCTCTTTGGCTACAGTTAGTTCAGGGTTAGTCATGAGTTAGTCTAACCTCTAGCTAAGTTAGAGTATCCAAACAGGAGCAGTAAATGACATGCAAGTTTCTCAGAGCATACATTCAAATTCGTACGTGAAAGGATCTTTTTTCTTTTTGAAAACGGAACGCGAAAGGATCTTCGAATGATATAATTTTCAAATTATATAAAATCTTATCAATAGTCAAAGGCATCCTCGAAGAATACATTAGGCCCTACTCCTTCCGTCTAGGTGTATAAGTCACCTTACGAAAACCAAACAATCCCAAAATACTTAGGCGCGGTGCATTAACTCCCACCACGTTTCTTGTTTCTTGACATATCCACCAATAAGAGATGTGGGGCGTGCATGTTTCCAATGACTTAGACTACCAAACACGACATGCAATGGTTAGATCATTGCATGCAATGCTATTAATTAGCAAATAAATATTAACTTATCTCGTTTTCCCCTCTTCCTTGGTCACGGTGCGCAATCTAAGATGACTTATTCACTAGACGGAGGGAGTATATAAAATCTTACCAATAGTCAAAACCAAGTGTTACTACTACACGAAAGAAGTTCAAAATGGAAACTGGACCCACTCACGGCACGGCACGGCACGCCTCTCTCGTTTGGTCCGTCAGTCAAAGCGCTTCCTCTTCTTGGCATAACAATAGAGTACAGTAATTTTTTTGGAATGCTCTTGGCATGTCGCTAACATGTGATGAGTTAACCGACCTCAATAGACGGCAAAAACGCCAGCCCGCCGCACTTTGAGAGAGACGAGGAGCGAGAAGCGATACGGGCTGGTGGGTTACTAGAGCTAGGTGTCGCACGGAGGCCAAGAAATATGGTGATAGCATGGGTTGGCCACGTACAGTATGATGTAACTACACTGGGCTGCCGTGTTTCGTACTCTTCCGGTCTACTGTGGACATGATTGGTTGATTTTATATCGCTAAATAATATGAAATACTATGAGTGCAGACGCTCCACCACGAGGTTCCTTGCTCCTTCTCGGTCGTCGGGAATCTATATTCTTCCACTCTTTTTTTTTGACATGAGCTTTGTTCATCCTTTTGCCAACACGCGGGGCATCTAGCATCAAGGTGCACGTGTCATGCAAGAAAATGGAGATAAGCAGTGCGTAAGTGAGTCGTGCACTACGACGGCACCTAGTACTACATAGTAATATTTTTCCTCCTCGATGGCACGTGAATACTGCACGTACTCAATGACGGAGCACGGGATGGTAGCCATGGACTGATGGACATGGTTGGACCTTTTTGGAGAGAGTACTGAATACGTATTAAATTTGATGTGTCCCGTCAACTCGCAGAACGACGAGAAGCACACACTGAATGACAGAGCACGGGATGGTAGCCATGGACATGGTCAACCCTTTTTGGAGACAATGCACTACTTTTGATGTGTCCGGTCTACTCGCAAACGAGGAGAAGCTTTGCTTACTAGTAGTACACTACCGACTGTAGTACCATCATCATTGTTCGACTTTCGGAAGAGACGAGAGAAATTAATGTTTATTTGCTAATTAATAGCATTGCATGCAATGAACTAACGACTGCATGTCGTGTTTTCTAGTCTCAAGTCATTAAAAGCATGCACACCCACATCTCTTTGGTTGATATGTCAAGAAACAAGAAATGAGGTAGAAGTTAATGCACCGCGCCTAAGTATTTTGGGATTATTTGGTTTTCGTAAGATGACACCTAGACGGAGGGAGTATTATACTTGAAGGCTACAAGGTTGGCTATAGATGACGTGGCAGTGTCATGTAGCCATCAGCTGGTTATACTATTAACCATGCTCTTATAATACTCCTATATTTAGGAACGGAGGGAGTAGTTGGCATGCATGATACTACCTATAATACTCCCATTACAACCAGCCTGGTAGAATTAAAATACCTAATCTAAATGGTCGCCGCCCGATCTCTTTGTCCTCCTCCAGCATCCGGCAGAAGAAGAATCGAGCAACACACCGGCTGTATTCGCTGGCGTCGCCTCGGAGGTGGCCTTCATGGGATACAATCGGCGGCGGCCTCCCGTGTTCTACTTTTCCTCAATGATGGCGGCGGGCGGGGACGTGCTGCCCGTCACCTCGTCCACATCCGCATAGCCGCATCACCTCGTCGACATCCGCGGCAGCTTCTTTCTCTGCCTGCATGTCGCGGCTACGCGCACGTCAACGGCGGATGGCGCAGTCACAGACACTGGAGGCGCTGTACGACGCGGCGGCATCGAGGGCAGCGACGATGCCCGTGCCGCCGTGCTCCCCGACAAGCCGGCGTGGAGCAAGTCGGCACTCTTCCTTGAGCTGTATTAGAGAGGCCAGCTGCGGAACCACGCGCTGGCTTAGTGCGGCAACTACCTCCGACGGGCTAGGCTAGGTAGGTGGAGAAGCGAGCTGCCGGGCTCGGCGGGCCACCCAGACGGCTTTTATGCCGGAGAACTGCTCTTCCTGCTCGTCGGATGCTGCCGAAAGAGTGGACAAAATGGTGGAAGGAGGAGCTTGGCCGGCGTCCTGCTCCTGAACGGACGTGTGTGGCCGGAGTTGGTTTCTCACATTCCACGCGGGTTTCTATATCTATATCTATACTACTATATATATATATTACTATATAGTGTACCAATTTTAAGTAGGTCTAAGAACATCAATCATAACCGTTGATCTTCTAAATCCAACGGCTAGTATCAATAGGATTCGCAAGAACAGTACACTGCTGCTACCTCACCTGTGTTCTAGAACAATCAAGACGGAGGGATGTGATGGTTGCTTGTCCGTTTATTTTACCAGGCCACTTATTAGTGGCTGGGTTTTGTGATATGATGGCTTTACTACCGCGAGACTTGCGTGCAGTGCCGCTAGTCCACCATTGAATTTGAATGAAGATTTAACTGACAAAATGTTAGTGCATGTCAACAAAAACTATATCGTTGGATTAGTATTTGAACATAGTTTTCAATGATATAATTTTATGTGACATGCATCAGCATTTATCGTACTATATATAATGTTAGTTCAATTTTTGGTCGTACTGATCTATAGTAAGGTGCCCGTGCGTTGCACGGAACAGTGAAATGCATTGATCGGGGAGTTGTTTATTTTGACAAAGGATGTGGGGGTCACCTCATGTGTAACGGCTATCGATAGGTTTCTTCGAAGGGTTTGGCTAGGTCTCAGTCCAAGTCTCAGTCAAATGATATAGTATAACAAGAAAAATAAAAACACTGAAAATAATTTTTTTGTACTAATCTCCATGCAAAATCAAAGGACTATATCATCGACTGAGACATAACGAAGTCTCAGTCGACTGAGACATAGCAAAACTGTTCTTCGAATATTATTTCATCTCTAGAGCTCACAAACATCCGGGTGAAATAGATAAAAAGTATCTTTTGCAAACAAAAGCGTTCAACTGTTCAACCAGCATCCAAAACTTGTGAAGAAATAACACTTATTGTGCTTTGCAAGAAATGATCTTTAAGAATTAGTTTTTGAGTATCGATTGTTATACATGTTGGCTACAGATGACATGGCACTTTCTTATAGTCAATAGTTGGCTATACTATTAAGTATTAACCATGCCCTTATACACCTAGACGGAGGGATTAAATAAGGATGACTTGGAAGGGGGGCAGAGGGGATGTAAGAAATGGTTCATCATAAGTCTTTCACCGGTATTGTAGTAAAAATTTCATACATGGAAGATTCTAGAATAAACCATAAATGGATACACTTTTATTCATGCGAGATACTCCAATAGAGCAAGATCATGCATGGAAGTCTCCACATGCTTAGACAGCGGATTACATTGAGCGAAGACTAATGATCAACATTTAACTTGGTAATGCATATGTCCAGGTGAACCTCCTTGGAGTCCTCGTGCACCTCGTTGGGGGCCAAATCATACCATGCGTCTTCCATGTCCACATCGGCGGGAAGGTCCCAGCTCTGCACAGTCCTAGTCAGCTTGATGTAGCCAGCCCAGCCACTGTCGCCGCCCACGTACCTCTGAGGGGTAGTAACAGTGAGCACGCACCCGTACATCGGCCTTGTGTCAGTGTCAGCGTCAGCGGCGTCGCCCCTGACGCACACTATAGAGACAGGGCGGCGGCCTGCGCAGGCCTCGCCGGTGCCCACAATCAAGAGGAAGACGCTGTCGTCCTCCTCCAAGACTAGCAGGCGGCAGTGATCCTCCAGCGACTCCGGCACGGTGAACGGGTAGCATGTCTCGTACTTGATATTCTCCGCCAAGGGCCAATAGTGATCGTCGCACGCCTGCGTGAGGTGATGCACGATGTCCGCCGGCGAGCCCCAAAAGGGCACCAGGCACTCATAGCAGTAGACGAAGGGCTCTTTGGAGGCATCGACCAGGCCGTCCATGAAACGGGAGTGGCTGTAGGGGACGTTGCGCCTGTTGAATATATGAGCAAGTTACTACGAGATTTAGTCTGAATAAGCACAAAATAAATCATGACGGCTATAACAGAGATTAAACTAATCATGTGGACTAGCATAGTAGATGAACAGATCGAATCTAGGACACAGACTAGAAACATGAATTCTACCATGATTTCGAACAGGACGAGTAGAAACACATACGGTGCAACGGGAGCAGCACCGTTGGCGTTGAGGTTGTCGCCCATGTCATTGAGGAAGAGGTTGCCGAGGTCGGGGAAGAAGTTGTCGCTGCCAGCAGTCGCGAGAGTGCGCTCCCCAAATTTCAACAGCGCCCGCCAAATGGAGCGCAGGAGGGAGTGGCTGTAGGGGACGTTGCGGCCGCCGAATGGAGCGCAGGAGTAGCCCACGAAGCAGTAGATGGTGCTCCTCCCTAGTCTCTACTCTTATCTCTATCTCTACTACTCTTCTTTGTTTTTTATAATATACTAGTAGTAGCTGTCAAATCGAATAGTACTGCATCGTCCGCTGCACGCCCGGCTGAACACGCCTCCTCGCCTCCATCAAACCCCTCTGTTAAACCCGCATAACTAGCTCATAACTAGCTCCAATGGGCTATGTTGCCACATGACCACCACATGGTTTGATTGAGCCCAGTCGAGATGGTTTAGTAGGATTATGTGGATATTTCTCAAAAAAAAGAACACGTGGAAAAAGTGAAGCAACGTGCAGTTCTTTTTAAATGAACGTACAGTTTTATGGCATGAATAATACTTCCCTCTTTTACAATATTGAACTAATATCGGCATTTATACATCACTATAATTTCTTTTTCTTTGAATCTATTAGCACATATATTACTTCTTTTCCCTTTTACCAAAATCACTCTTGACGGCATGCGTGGGAGGTCGCGTCCGCCCTGGATCGGCATGAGTTAGTGCGTTGGCGTGTGTACATGTGTGGCTGCATGCGTCCTGTACATGCGTGGCTTCTTGCGTGGTTATCAATATAAACTAATAAAATATCTTCAACTTAGCATCCTGATGTATCGTCTGTAGTGGTTAGCGAAGAGTTCATGTTCTTTTATTTGTTTAGAGGTGGGCAGGCGTCAAAAAACAGGCGGAAACGCGCAAGGTTCCTTGCAGACGCTCCACCGCGAGGTTCCTTGCTCCTTCTCGGTCGTCGGGAATCTATGTTCTTCCACTCTTTTTTTACGTGAGCTTTGTTCGTCCTTTTGCCAACACGCGAGACATGTAGCATCAAGGTGCACATGTCATGCAAGAAAATGGAGATAATTAGATAAGTAGTGTGTAAGTGAGTCATGCACTTCGATGGCACCTACTCAACGATGGAGCACGGGATGGTAGCCATGACATGGTCAGCCCTTTTTTGGAGAGAGTACGTACTACTAAATAACTTTGATGTGTCCCGTCAACTCGCAGTACGACGAGAAGCTTTCTTACTGCACCTTCTCCCTCGCCGACGCGTGTGCGGTGGCTCTCAGCACGAGGAGAAACTTTTGCTTACAAGCGGTGGACGTGCAACAATTCATTTGGTGTCAGATTGCCAGAAGTACTACTGTAGTACCACCATTATTGTTCGACTTCCGGAAGAGGCGAAGAGCCAAGCGCCAGGCTTGCCGTAGTGGGAGTAACATAAGTAGGAGTACCTCCTTTTTTATTCTAGAAACAACCACACGCGAATATTGGATGGTAGCAGCACAGCAACTGAATCAAAAATCGAAACCTTCCCGCCCGGCGCAGCTGAGCCCGCCGCTCCACATTGATGGCAAGTCAGGGCGATGCGACCTCTCACTGCTTCCGCTGTTGAAGCGGCGCGCCGACCAAGGGTACCGCCCGCTGCACGCCCGGCATTTCAGACTACACATACGTTGTGAGACAAAAGGTGGGGCCATTATTAATGATATAGTATTATACTAAAGGGACTAACTATTGTAAGCAGGCTACGTATTAGGTTGGTTCTAGATGATGTGTCAACTTCATATAGCCGCATGTTGGCTATACTATTAACCATGCTCTAAGTGTGGTGTGAGTCGGAAAATTTATTAAGTCATTAATTAATAATTAACGGATGCCTTAATTACTCAGTCATTTCTGATTCTTTTGGATAGTGGGGCTATTATTGACTTGGACGTGGGGTTTGGGCCAAAGGCCTACTATTATACAGTACTTGGTCTTACTCGCACGACCGACCTGACAGGCTCTACCCTAGCCGCCGCTGTATCATATGGTTTCGCACCATTCCAGATCTTAGCGCCGCCATGCAATTCTTCTCCATCCCTCCTTCCGGCGTGTACTGCGAGAAGGGACAACAGTCCTCCGAACCCCGCCTTTCGTGATCCTGTACGGGAGAGGGGCGATCAGGTTTTTGGGGAGCACACTCCTGTGACTGCTGCCAACGACGACTTCCTCAACGGCAGCCTTCTTCACCGACCTCGATAACCTCTTCATCTACGACATGAGTGACAACATCAACCACAGCGGTTCTGCTCCCGCTGTACAGTATGTGATTATGTCCTCCTAGTTTAGTCTGCATCATTACTTTGATCTTTGCAATTGTCGTCATGATCTATTTACTGTTGATTCGGATTACATCTCATAGTAAATTGCTCATATATTCAACAATCCAATCCAAAAACCTGATTATAGGCAATTTACTCCGAGTGGTTTTGCTGCACTTTTGAAGCCGCCTACTTTTAAGGGGGTGCAATATAAAAGGTGGCGCACAAGAGCAGTATATTGGTTTCAGATCATGTACTGCTATGACGCCACTAAGGGTAAGCCTGAGGGCGATCTTAATCCTACACAGCAGGAAGCTTTTGATAACATGGATACCCTCTTCAAAGCCGCCCTGCTGAGTGTTCTTAACGATTCCATTGTGGATTCATATATGTCGTTTGACAGCGGCAAAGACATGTGGGCTGCACTCGAGGCCACGTTTGGGGCCTCGGGTGCTGGCAACGAGTTCTACGTCATGGAGCAATTCTGTGACTACAAGATGACTGATGAGCGCTCTGTTGTTCAGCAGACTCATGAGATACAGTCACTCGCTAAGGAACTTGAGTACTTCAAGTGTGTGTTGCCGGACAAATTTGTTGGTGGGACCATCATTTCCAAGCTTCCACCTTCGTGGAATGATTTTGCTACTTCTCTGAAAAACAAGAGACATGAGTTTTCCGTTTCGGATCTCATTAGCACTCTTCATTTTGAAGAGAAGGCGAGAGCAAAAGACACACGTGCTTGGGCCGCTGAGGGAGCTTCTAGTGCCCACATGGTACACGAGAAGAACTTCCAGCCCAACCAGCCCCAAAACCACAAGAACAAATCTCAGGGGAAAGGCAAGTTTGATGCAAAGAACAAGCCGTCACATTCTACCAACTTCAAGAAGAATTCTCATAACGGGAAGGGATACAAACCTCAATTTTGGTAGCACCGCAAAAAACTTATATGGCTACATCTACCTGCTGTCAGCTAACCTCATGGTGCTCCAGGTATTCCTACATTAATACTAGGTACAATCACCACCGCAAGATGAAATAAGCTTATTCATACGTTGACTTGTTGATTGCGGTGCGGAACGATCCTGTCATGTGTGGAGTAGCAAACAAGCAGTGCAGCCGAAGGTGGAAATCAACCAAGGACTTATGAAATTATATATAATCTTCCTCAGGTAGGTCAGTATCCCCTTCGTCCAGATGATCATGTTTTGTCATGCCGAGCTATTGATATGTGCTACTGTTTTGCAACACCGTTTAAGTATAGCTATTGTTTTCCTATCTTTTCAGATTCAGGACAATGAAGATTATTTCAGGGGAACTGCACAATATGGACTCATGTTGAGTCATCTCTATTGCCTCATGTGTTTGCTGCAAATGTGTCAGCATCAATTGCAAGATGAGGCAGCTAGCTAGCTGTGGAGTTGCCAACATGCTCAAAGTGCTCGCAACATTGAGAAGAAACAATCATGCCCAGGAAATTAATGCGTGTGCAGGGAGGCCCTTTGCTCAGAGATGCATCGATTGATTTTCTTTATTTCCACACCTTCTTATAGCTTTGTATTGGTTATAGTATGGTGAATCATTGAGATGCATAAACATGCTGAACTTTTGTTCTTCTGAATGTTAGTATGCATACCGTATCTTCTGAAAGCTTAGTTTAATGTAAATGTTGACTAGGCTGTGAACCTTCACAATCTAGTAAGTATATTGTAGGCCTGTTATTTGACACCTCACTTTGCCGCGCTACGCGACCAGTGTGAGTGTCTGCATCCAGTACCGCATCCTCTAATTTGGTGGATGCCAAGTTGAAAAGGGTTACCGATGAGTAGCCATAAGCTGGAGGCGTCTCTTTTTTTCTTTCGAATGGGCAATAAGCTGGAGGGTGTGTCGGGCTGCCTCTAGTGTTAAGGCCCTCCAGTACGAAACACGGGCAGCCGACTGGGCCGATACAAAAGCCTATCCATCTTAAAGCCCATTTGTTTTTGTTTTTTGCGAGGAGAAGCCCATATTTCTTGAAGAGGGGGCTATCCCAGAAAAACCCTCCTTCCTCCTCGCTTCCACTTATACTACAGCTCGCTGGACTCTCCCGCTTTCGTCGCCCCCCAATTCCCCCCGCTCCCCATCTTCCTCACTCGTCCAGAAAACCCTCGCTCACCTTCTTCCTCACTAGTACAGAAAATGCCTGCTCCTCTTCGTCCACTCCTACAGAAAACCCCAGCCCTCCTTCTTCCCCACTCGCACTGCCACTAGGCTCGCCTCTGGCTACTCTGCTCAAACCCGTGAGCTCCGCGCGACGCCCACAAGGAAAATGGAGTCGGCTGGCCCCAGCACCAAGAAGATGAGGCTCCCGGCAGTGGCGACGCCGGTTGTAGATCCCGCACTCGGCAGCGCGGGGAGAAGCGGCGAGCCCCCCCCCCTACCCGGATATGAGGAACCGGTAGAATCTCCGGTGGACCGCATCAGCGATCTCCCGGACATCATCCTTGAGGAGATCATCCCGCTTCTCCCCACCAAGGATTGCTGCTGCACACAAGTTGTCTCAACTCGGTGGCGCCCTCTATGGCGCACCGCGCCCCTCAATCTCGACTGTCGTCAGATATCTGTCCTTCCTGAATTTGATCTCCTCAGAGCCATCGTCTCCTCTCGCCAGCAGGGCCCCATTCAACGCCTCTGCATCCCGACATGCTACCTGCTGTCCATACCCGGCACGGTGGACGCTTGGCTGACATCCCCTGAATTCGGAAAACTCCAGCAGCTTGAGTTCTACCATTACCACGAAAGTTTCATACCACGAACACGCCAAGAATTCGTGCCCACGCCACCGTTGTCCATCTCGCGGTTTTCCTCCTCTCTCCACACCGCCACCTTCGCCTGGTGCCATCTACCAGACGATTTGGTACAAATGCTTCGACTCTCGCTCCTAAAAAAACTTTCGCTTGTGGTGGTTTATCTGTCGGAGGCCTCACTGCACAGCATCATCCACACCAGTTGCCCTGCCCTGGAGCACTTGCTGATTGTTTTGGGAATAGAAATCCCTATCAGTTGTCTCAAAATAAAGTTGCCTCACCTTAAAAGGATTGGAATTTGTTTTGAAGGACAGCAGCTCATCATCGAAGATGCCCCTTCACTTTAAAGGTTGCTCCTTCATAATTGTTATAGACCTTCGCAAATAACTGTTGTCTCTGCGCCCAAACTGGAGACCTTGGGTGTAATTCGTGATCCATTTGATGATCACAACAAGTTGGTGTTTGGCTCCACACTTTTTCAGGTACCGTATATTATCATCTACACATTTGTAATCATAAGCTGCATTTTTCATTTGTGCGGATAAGTTTTATATCATCTTGGTGTACACTTTGGGTACTAATATTATGTTATATGCTCAATGAAGAGTTCGTCCATGGATAGCCTATCAATGCTGCTGGATTCTGTCAAGATCTTATATATCGGAATGTTTAGTTTTGATCTGAACATAATTATTGGCTAGCTGCGATGCTTTCGGTCTCTGGAGAATTTATATATAAAGGTGATGATTTCATGCACATTAAAAGACCGTATATATTGTACTAGAATTAATCGTTCAGCTGTTGCTCTTTCGACATACTCTTTTTTCAGACCTTAACTGTTTTCAAATCTTCATGTCTACTTAGGTACTGCAACCACATGGAGAAAAACGTATAAGCAATCGGTGGCGTAATAAGCACCAGGATTTTCTCAGTTCTCATGACATTCGTTTGAGGACAATAACGATGGAAAGATATGCATCCAGCCAGGCAAACAGAAGCTTTGTCACATTCTTCCTGTTGAATGCGAGGTTACTATTGTCCATGAGGCTTAAGTTTTACAGCAAGAGATTTCTCACGGACGGACACGTTGAACAGCAAAAAAAGAAGTTTCAGGTGGACAAATGGGCTTCTAAACGTGCTCGGCTTCTATTTACAACAAGTTGTAGTCATCCTGAAATAATTGTTTTTGCACAGGATGTTGATTTTATGGATCAGACTGATCCATTTGTTTGTGACTGCGAAAAAGAGTGGTTGGGTTAGATGTTACTGCCATGTTCAATCTGGGTTTTGTCTAAAAATTTGATGAACAATTAATCCTTGGGCTTTTTGTACCGTTTGTAAGCTTAAGTTGCATGTTGTTGCCCTCGTACTCCCCTCCACCTGCCACTACACCGCCGCATCTTCCACGGCTGATGTTCGTTCCCGTCCGAGGCCTCGTCGTCGTTCTCCACCTTGGTTCGCTCGTTGTGCCCGCCGCCATCTGGCGTTGTCAACATGGTCAACAACCAAGAGGAATCAGGAGATGACTGTACGTGGAGAGGCTGACAGTAGGGACCCAACAGGGTCATTGCATTACGCAAGCAGGTGCCTCGTTATTACAAGCCAAAAAAATACTGCCTCCTAATTGTTTGAAAACTAGGTCCCACGCCATTGTCAATGTAGTCAATAAACGAGAAAATTACACAATAAGCGGATAACACCAGGGACCCAGCACCTCGCCCAGTTGTTTTTTAGTTTCAGAGACGGAGCTCAACTGCGCGCTGTGCGGGGGCTGTGGCCCGTCTAGCCCACGCTTATGCTTTTATTTAAGCACATGACGAGCCCGATTGATATCTTTTTTGTTTCTGAAAATGGCTAGCCCATTTATTTTTTTGGAGAATACCAAAAACGAGGCCTACTTGCTTTTCTCAGCCCTGCCGGGCTGCAAATCTTTCAAGACGAGGAGGGATGTAAGTAGTAAGAAATGGGCTTCCCCAGAAAATGGGCTATAAGTTGTAAGAAATGGGCTGTAAATTTTTAAACCAAAGCCAACCGGCAATTACATTAAAATATCATTTTTCTGGATTTCTCTACTCTCTACTCTTATAAAAACCAAAGCCAACTGGCAATTACATTAAAATATCTTTTTTTCTCCCACAAGATAAACTACTCATACAAATGCATCTGCATGTTCCGTGCAACGCACGTGCATCTTGCTAGTTAAGATTTTAAATTTCATTCATTTTTTCTATGGAGAATTGTTTTTTGAATTTTATTTTGATATAATTTTTTAAAAATTATTTTTAACGTGACTCGAAATTTCGTGATTAAAAGAGTTCGGACCCCACCGAAATATGCAAAATTTCGCTGAATTTTCTAGCAGTGCCCAGAATATATGGTCTGTAATGCTAATAAAAAGAATATGGGCTTCAAATATCCTTAAGAATTAGCAAATGGGCTGTACATTATTGAAAATAATGGCAAATGGGTTGTATGCTGTTTTCCACATATTTGGAGGCTAACTTCTGGGCCTACTAGGTTGACGATGACGTTGTCCTAATTTTTTTGATGCGTACGCAAGGCTTTGTCAACTTAGGCAACACAGAGCAGTGATTGTTGGGTGTCCATCCAATGGCCGCCGTGCTTCTTTAATCTCTGATCTTCCTGCTCCAGCCGCCCAAACCAGCGCCGGCGGGACTGCATGCTCCCTCCTCCCGTGGCTTGTTGTGCTGCCACCATGCCATCCCTCTACCCACCCGCACATCCTGTTAGTTTCCGGCGACGTCAGGCTCACCCCATAGCCGACCAGTCAGCGCTCGTACTCCCCTCAGTGTGGGCATCCACTGCGGTGGCTTCGCCAGCTCCGAGTCGTTCCCTTCCTGGGCCTCGCCCTCGTCCACCGCGTTTGTGCTCTCGGTGCGGCGAGGTCAACATGGTCAACATAAAACAGCCATTGGAAGAGGCTGGCAGTAGGGGCCCACACAGGGAAATGCCTCCTTATTACACGCAAAATAATGATTCCTCCACCTGACAGCTGGGACCCACCGGAAGGGCCTCTGTATTTTGCAAAAAAAAATGTTCCCCCCGCTGACAGCTCGGACCCGCAAGCTATATCTTCGCACGCAAGGAAGTGCCTCCTTATTACGCACAAAAAAATGAATATTCCCCCTGCTAGCTGGGACCCACCATAGTGTGAGGCTGACTTGTGGGCCTACTAAGTTGACGGGGACGGAGGGCTTTGTCAACTTAGTCAATATGAACGATTCTAGCTCCAGTGACCATACGATGTCCATCTAACGGCCGTAGTGCTTCCTCAACCTCTGGTCTGCTTGCTCCAGCCGCCCAGAGCAGCGCTGGTCGTGCCGCCTGCTCCTGCCTCCCGTGGCCGGCTGTGCTGCCGCGGAGGCATCACTGCCCCCTACTACTCCCACCGCAGGGCAGGCCCTGCGGTGATGGCAGCCTCACACCGCAGCCGAACCAGTGAGGGCTTCCACTGCCGCGTCTTCCCCAGCTCAGCATCGTCCCCTTCCTAGGCCTCGCCGTCGTCCACCGCCCTGGTGCCCTCGGCGCGGCGTGGTCAACATGGTCAAGGAACGACTTCCATCGGAAGAGTACTGTACGTGGAGAGGCTGACAGTTGGGTCCACGGCCGCAGCAAGGAAGTGCCTCCTTATTACGCGCAAAATAATGATTCCTCCACCTGACAGCAGGGACCCACCGGACGGGCCACCGTATTTTGCGAAAAAAACGTTTCCCCCTGACTACTGGGACCCACCAGTACATCTTCGCACGCAAGGAAGTGCGTCCATATTATGGGGAAAAATGATTCGCCCCCTGAATGCTGGGACCCACCAGCTACATCTTCGCACACAAGGAAGTGCCTGACAGTTGGGACCCACCTGGTCGAAGTGTACGTAGCGTTGTCATTCTGGTCGCGAACGTGTACCTACATACTTGTCAATGTAGAGGCGTGCACGTGTGGTAGTAGAGGCGCGCACGTGTGGTAGTAGAGGTGTGCACGTAGCATGTACACGTACGTACATCGTCCTGGGTGCAAGAAAGAAAATACGGCCACGTACGTACATACGGGCGGGGTCTCGAATGCCTACTCGCGCAAACGTATGGCCAGAGCTCGTGTACATGGCTGTGGCTGGGTCGGAACGGAGAAACTGCGTCGTCGTCGTGTTCATGGGGAGGCAACGGAATGCGTCGTGTTCATCGGGAGCCAACATGCTTGGACGGAACAGCCGATGGAAACGAGGCCTGGCGTACCGCAGAACGGAGGAATCGGCCTTGTGTTCGACCGACCACGGTGGAAAGGGGATCCTGTTCATCGGGAGGGGTCTGGCGTATCGCAAAACGGAGGAAACGGACCTCCTACGGTGGAAACGGGGTCTTGTTGATCGGGAGGGGTGTGGCGTACCGCAAAATGGAGGAAACGGACTTGTGTTGGAACGCTACGGTCGAAACAGGGGTCCTGTTCATCGGGAGGGGTGTGGCGTACCGCAAAACGGGACTCCACGGGATACTGTTCATCTCCACCGTCGACCTCCTCCAGCCTCCACGGGCTACTGTTCATCCACCGTCGACCTCCTCAAGCCTCCACCTACGACTGTTCATCCACGGGCTCCTGTTCATCCAGCCTCCACCACGTGCTCCTCCACCGGCTACTGTTCAACCAGCCCTCTCCACGGGGTCCTGTTCAACCACCCCTCCACGGGCTACTGTTCATCCAGCCCTCTACCCGCTATTGTTCAACCAGCCCTCCACCGGGTCCTGTTCATCCAGCCCTCCACGGGGTCCTGTTCATCCACCGGCTCGATCGATCTGGGTACTATTCATCCAGCGGCAACGGCCTCTACTACCATGGGGTCCTGTTCATCCAACCCCCACCGGGAACTGTTCATCCAAACCCCCCAACAACGCTCACTGTTCATCAAGGGAAGGAGGCAGCAGTGTTCGATCGGCTTCAGTTAGTAGAAGTAGCGAAGGAATCACTCGGGTTCAGTTAACAGCAAGGGATCGATCGATCGCTCGCGTAGCCTGCAGTGCAATCGCTTGGGTTCAGTTAGAGCCCAACGCCTCACTCGGGTTCAGTTAGAGCACAACGCCTCGCACACACGCACGTACGTACGAGAGAAACGCGCATCTCTCGGCCCCCGACCACCCACCGTAACCGGGAACTCCCCTGATATTTTCCTCGCCCTCGCTTCTACCACGGTTTTCTCCGTCATGGACGGCCCAAAGAATGTCATGCAGCTGCGTCTCCGGCCCGCCCAGGACGAAAAGCCCATTTTCTGTCATGATTTTTGTCATAGAAGTAGGACCCCACCACATCTATGATGATACTGGGTTTTATCACAATTATCGTCATAGAAGTGTCATAAGTATGACAGAGATTTTTTTTCATTCGGCCCAAAATGTCACGGATGTGTCTTTTTTTTTGTAGTGTATATTCATGCATGCATATGTTTATAACACTATGATCTCCTATTCAAATATATGAATCCACTTTCATATCAAATTATGATCTTTGTTAGTCTCTTACACCCACACAATCCTCTAACCTTTGTAGCTAGCACTAACTTTCTCTCGTGCATGCACACGCCCTCCTTGCCCTCCCCCTCCCTCAGCATTCTACCCATCGCGCACATTCATTTTTTTCTTTAGTTCGTTCTCCCAGAGTCTCCACAACTCCTCTCCGACACACACCGACTGATAAAGCTCTCCAGGGATGTATGCCTACAACATACACACGCACCTTCCATCTCCTTTCTGTGTCCATGCCTCGTGTCTCTCATACGGTCCCACACACGTGTAAACTCTCACCCGTCTTTTCATCGATCTCACAATCGCACACTCCTCCCCCTATCTAGCTAGTAGCTCGGCCTCTCGCACCACCTCCTAGCTCCGTTCTCTCTATCTATCCGTCTCGCTGGGTCTTATTTGCCTCTAACAAATGGATGTACATCGCCCGATCTCCCGCTATACATATAGCTAGCTAGGTCCTTATAACTCGTTTTTCCCACCCGTCGGTCGATCTACCTCATTAGTTATTATGTCTCTCCCTTCCTCCGACAAACAACAATTGATCTACCGATCTAGTTAGGTTTGCTTACCAAACACATGGTTCCCCTTCATCATCCATGCATGCGTCCCGACACATCTATCACGCACAGGAACACACAGAAACACATCCCCACTCTTATTGATAATATTGCAGTTCTACCCTCAGTTTGTCTAGTAGGCCTCTCCCACCATCTTCGAGAAGCAACTCCATCACCCATCCAGCACTCTACCCCTCTCCCTCCCTCTTTCTCTCTCCTCTCTCTCTCTCTCTCTCTCTCTCTCTCTCTCTCTCTCGCTGTCCCAACCTATTTCCCGTCCTTCGGTTATGTATGGATGTCGACTGATCTCCCTCAAGACATAGCTGGGTCTCTCCTTCTCAACACATATACGAGTCGTTCTACCTCTCTAGTTAG
>NC_057808.1:307229557-307237451 GCF_018294505.1 Triticum aestivum | reverse complement strand
CTAAACCCTAGTTTTCGTTTTTTTCAGATCGGTTTATTTTTTTTCGGTTTTATTACTTAGTGAACGTTCACCGACCCGTTCGTTTTAACAGACGTGTTCGTCGGATTGTCGCTGTTAACGAACGTCCGTTCGTTTAACCGTTCGTCAGTTTTTCTTTTTCGTCGGATTTTTCCGCGATTATTCCAGATCGTGATTTCAGATCAGATCTTCGTTTTCGTTTAACTTTTCGCTCGTTTATCGGAATCAGGCGATTCAAGTTCCTAGAGTTTCGTCTCGAAATTCTCTTTCCGTTTAACCTACTCAAACAAGTTTTTGCTACTGTAAAATTTGACCTAGATCCAGATTAGTAAACGAAGCTTGTTTCTTTCGCCGTTTGACTTTCGTTGCTTCGTTCGATTTGATTCTTTTTGCAAAACGGAGTTCTTAAGTTGAACTTTCTGGTTGGATCTTTTATTTGAGTTTTACTTGTGCATTAGATGAGTACTTATTGTTTGCTTGTTTGTTTGTGATAGAGTACCCGGAGTGCGCCGCCTGCTACTTCGAATCTCTAGGTTTCGCGGATCATCAGCAAGGCAAGTAACACTTTGATCATACTTTTCCATACCCAGTTTTTATTGCATTAGATCAATCCTCAAACAATGCATGGTTAGGATCTATTTAAACTGTGGGTATTGGGAAGTAGTTGAGGTAGTACCTATTACCTGTTTTATTATCAAACCCTTGGGAGTTACTTCTACGTTTGCTATTATATTGCTATGCTATGCTTGTAGACGTGGATTGGGTTTGAGAGGTATTCATGACAGATGTGAGATTGTTAATTAATGGTTTACTTAAGGTGGCAACTAAAACTCACATCTGGGTGGATTGAGGCACCTGGAGAACCCAGTGCTGCCTGTATTTCTGGATATCCCGGAGTACCCGTGTGATCATCCTATGGACCGCCACCCAGGCTCAAAGGGATCATGAGATTATTCATGCTAGAAACTTCCGTGTGCAGCCACAAGCTATTATGGGCTCTAGCATAGTTGATTAAGTTGTGTGAGCTCTTGAAGAGGTAGACTAGCAGATGTAGGGGATGTAGGTGGTACGGTCTACCCAGAGTAGAGAGTTTACGCTTCTGAAAGACTGTGTCTCGGTCATCCGTTTCTCAAACATCATGAAGTGCGAGAATCAAGCGGAGGCGATCGAGTCTTGTGGGGAAAAGTGCACAAACCTCTGCAGAGTGTACAAACTAATCATGGTTAGCCGTGTCCCCGGTTATGGACAACTTGAGTATCTAGTACCTGGATTATCATGTGAATCTCATCACCATGTTACTTTAATTAATTTTGTTGGGTTAATGATGATACTTAATTGGGATTGAGTTGGAGGTACCTTCTCAATGTTTAACAACCACCATGATAGTTAAATAAAATTTATTCCTTTGCAGTAGGGAAAAATTGGCTTTTCGCAAAAACTGTAACCATAGAGCTTTCCACCAGCCATATATGCATGTAGTATAGCATTATTATGTTCATTATTCTCTATGTGTTACATTGCCAGCATATTCCATGTGCTGACCCGTTTTCGGGCTGCAACGTTTTATGTTGCAGACTTTTCAGACGACGAGTAAGGTGCCTTAGGTCGTGGTCTTATACTCAGTGATGCCGTTGGAGTTGATGGACTCACTTATCTTCCAAGCCTTCCGCTGTTATCGTATTTAGATGGCCTTAAGCCTTATTTATCATACTTATTCTCTTTTGAGATATTCGTTGTAATAAGTGTGTGATTGCTACTCTGTTATAAATCCTCCATTTGTACTGTGCGTGTCAGCATTACTGATCCAGGGATGACACTGGTGCACAGCAGCACAGACTGTTTGAGGTCTGGTCGCTACAAAGGTGGTATCAGAGCACACGCTGACTGTAGGACACGACCACTAAGCTTAAACCCTAGAACACTTCTCTCTTCTCATTTCTGACCCCTGTCCACTTTCTACTCTTTTAGGAATGGCGGATGCAAGGAGCAAGTTCATGCAACCAGATGAGGATACGCCTTTTGGACGACACTTGAAGGAAGTCACTAAGTACTTGAACATAGGAATACCAAGCATCACCGGAACCTACAACGCCACATTACCTGAAGAGGAGAGCTGGAAGATTCAAGTTCAAGTTCCAGGAAGGACGTTTGCGCCAGTCACTGAGCCTATAAAATTGGCTTTTGAAGCACCAACCTGGAGTTTAGGGAAGAGCATGGCAGCCCACATCGCTATGGGACGCATTGGAGAAGTCTACCACAGGGAGCTTAAGGATACTATTTATCAGATTTGTGGACGCCGAGACGAGCAATGGGAGATGATTAGCACCAAGAAGGATGGATCAATTGCAGCTTTCATCCAGGAGCAAAACCAACACATTCGTCGCCAGGAGAACCATATGTGCTCAGACAAGATAGATCTGAAGAAGGTATTAACGAAGATCAAGGAGTTGGAGGAAGAACTCAAGGCTACACGCGAGGATTATTTGGAGGAAATCGCCGCACTAGTAGGGAAGAATGACGACCTGGAGAAGAAGATTGGAGTATTCATGGGAAATCCAGTATCAAAAGCAGGAGATGATGAATGCGCTTGCCCGGATAACTACATCATCATCGATGACACCAACTCGTACCCCAGTGAAGACGACTTTGTTGATGAAGCTGGAGCAAATATCATGGAGTCTTCGACTGATCTGAATTTCTAGTAGACCACCATATCAGTAGTAGTTTTCCCCCATTTATATAGTATAGTTCAAGCACTTTTGTAACGCTAGTTAGATCGATTGTATGCCTTGTTTGAATTGATTGAGTGATATTGATTGTGTTTGTCTCATGAGCATATGGGTAGTGTTTTCCCTCTAGACCTCATTCTATTCTAAACTCTCATATTTTCTAACCTATCAGATGCCTCCGAGACGCGACACCGGATTTGTTTTCCCACCGGAGATCACCCAGTTGATTCAGCAACAGAATGCCCTGATGCAAGTGTTAGTACATAACCAAGGCAACAACAACAACAACAACAACAACCCACCACCACCTGTTGATCACTTAGCCCGTTTCTTGAGGCTAAATCCGCCGGTGTTTTCCAGCAGCACCGAGCCGATTGTTGCAGATGATTGGCTCCGCAAGGTTGGAAGGGAGTTGGCCACTTCAGGATGCACAGATGCGGAAAGAGTGCGTTTTGCCGCACATCAGCTTGATGGACCCGCAGCATCATGGTGGGAGATTACACAACCACACACCCTATTGACACTGTCACATGGGACCAGTTTCAGCAAGCTTTCCGTACAGCCCATGTTTCAGCAGGAGCTATGGCTATGAAGAAGCGTGAGTTTCGCAACCTACGCCAAGGAGGGAGCACCGTAGGCCAGTATGTGGAGGATTTCAGTAAGTTAGCATGTTATGCACCAGATGACGTTGCTACAGATGCAGCCAAGCAGGAGAAGTTTCTCGAAGGATTGAATGATGAGCTGAGCATGCAGCTAATGGTAGCAACCTTCAACAACTACCAGGAGTTGGTAGATAGAGCACTCATGATTGAAGGGAAGCAGCAGCAGATTGAAAACCGTAAGAGGAAGTATGGACAAGGGAAGTACAATTCTGGAGCTCAACAGAAGCCACGTTTTACCCCGAAAGCGGGAGGACAGTTTCAGCATACCCATGGAGGAGGTAGTTCGCACAACCATAATGGCTCCAAGAATGGTAATGGGAATGGAGGAAGCAACGGACAGAACCGTAATAACCCATCTACCCCAGCCAAGAGGGATCTAAGTCACATTACTTGTTTCAAGTGCCAGAAGACTGGAAATTATGCAACTGATTGTCCTGAAGCCCAGAATGGAAATGGCAATGGAAGCTCTGGGAAGAAGCCGAACCCTTTCAACAAAGGACATGTGAACCACGTGAGCGTGGAAGAGGTTGAAGCACAGCCTGATGCAGTAATAGGTAAGTTTATGGTTAAGTCATTTACTGCATTCGTTCTTTTTGATACTGGTGCATCGCATTCATACATATCAAGGGGATTTGTGGATAAGTATAAACTGCCAACCCAAGCCCTTAGGTCACCCATGTTAGTAACCTCGCCAGGAGCAGAGTATATGGCTAGTTTATGGTGTGAACGGTTACCATTAAGGATTGGTAACTACCTGTTTCCCTTAGACCTAATAATATTGGAATCGCAAGGATTGGATGTGATATTAGGCATGGATTGGTTATCAAAGTATGAAGGGAACATTGAGTGCGCCAGTAAGTCAATTTTGCTTACCACCCCAGAAGGAAGAAGGATTAAGTATGTATCCCGGCATGTGCCGAAGAGGACTCAAGTGAATTCCTTATCAGGAGTTGTACAAGAGGAAGTGCCAGTGGTGAAGGATTACCCGGATGTATTTCCAGAAGAGTTGCCAGGCATGCCACCGGATAGAGACATTGAGTTCTTGATTGAACTTTTGCCAGGCACAGGGCCAATATCTAAGAGACCGTACAGGATGCCCGCAAAAGATTTGGAGGAGATTAAGAAGCAGATTAAGGAGTTACTGGATAAAGGCTACATTCGCCCAAGTTCGTCACCTTGGGGATCGCCCGTACTTCTAGTGGAGAAGAAAGATGGATCGTTGAGAATGGTTGTTGATTACCGTGGATTCTAGTGACCATCAAAAACAAGTACCCACTGCCGATGATCAATGATTTGTTTGATCGCTTACAAGGAGCTAAGGTATTTTCCAAGATCGATCTACGATCAGGATACCATCAGTTGAAGATTCGAGAGCAGGATATACCTAAGACGGCTTTTACCACCAGGTATGGGCTATATGAGTATACCGTTATGTCATTTGGTCTGACTAACGCACCTGCCTATTTCATGAACCTGATGAACAAAGTGTTTATGGAGTTTTTGGATAAGTTTGTCGTGGTGTTCATTGACGATATTTTAGTCTACTCCAAGAATGAAGAAGAGCATAAGGAGCATTTGCGTTTGGTACTTGAGAAGCTCAGAGAACACCAGTTATACGCCAAGTTCAGCAAATGCGAATTTTGGCTGAAGGAAGTTGGATTCCTCGGACATGTTATATCCGGAGAAGGAATAGCAGTAGACCCCGCCAAAGTTGACACAGTAACAAATTGGGAATCACCCACGTCAGTTGGAGAGATCCGGAGTTTTCTTGGACTCGCAGGGTACTCCCGGAGATTCATTGAGAATTTCTCGAAGATTGCTAAACCCATGACTGAGCTATTGAAGAAGGACACCAAATTCAATTGGACTGAGGAATGTGAAGCTAGTTTCCAAGAGTTGAAGAAAAGATTGGTTACATCACCAGTGTTGATTCTGCCAGATCAACGCAAGGATTATGAAGTTTATTGCGACGCTTCTCGTTGAGGACTTGGAGCAGTGCTTATGCAGGAAGGAGGAGTTGTGTCATATGCTTCACGACAACTTAAACCCCATGAGAAGAATTATGCCACGCATGATTTGGAATTAGCAGCCGTAGTGCATGCGTTGAAGACATGGAGACATTTTCTCATCAGAAACCATTGTGAGGTGTACACGGATCACAAGAGTTTGAAGTACATTTTCACGCAGAAGGAGTTGAATCTCAGGCAGAGGAGATGGTTGGAGCTTATTAAGGACTATGATATGAGATTGCATTATCACCCAAGGAAGGCTAACGTAGTAGCAGATGCGTTGAGCCGCAAGAGCCATGTCAACACCCTCATGACAGGAGAGTTACCCCAGGAGTTAGCCGAGGATCTTCGCGAGCTATCTTTGGAGATAGTTCCAAGAGGCTATTTAGCAACATTGGAGATTCAATCTACCTTGATGGAAAAGATCAGAGAAGCTCAGAAGATAGACAAGGAGATTGATGAGATAAAGGAAAAGTTGAGCAAAGGAAAAGCCAAGGGATTTCGTGAGGATGAGCACGATACCTTATGGTTTGAGGACCGCGTTTACGTGCCCAATGATCCGGAGATCAGGAAGTTGATCTTGCAAGAGGCCCATGATTCACCGTACTCGATTCACCCAGGAAATACCAAGATGTATTTGGATTTGAAGGATACGTTCTGATGGACCGGTATGAAGAAGGACATTGCAGAATATGTAGCAGTTTGTGATGTATGTCAGAGAGTGAAGGCAGAACATCAGAAGCCAGCGGGATTGCTACAACCATTGCCGATACCCGAATGGAAGTGGGATAAACTAGGCATGGACTTTATCACGGGATTGCCCAGGACTCGTTCAGGCTATGACTCAATATGGGTTGTAGTCGACCGTTTGACGAAAGTAGCTCATTTCATCCCAGTGAAGACCACTTACACCAGTGCTAAGTTGGCAAAGATATACATGACCAGAATCATATGTTTGCATGGAGTTCCGAGGACCATTGTATCAGATAGAGGAACCCAGTATACCTCGAAGTTTTGGAATCAGTTACATGAAACTTTGGGAACCAGGCTAGAATTCAGCACAGCCTTTCACCCACAGACAGATGGACAGACCGAGAGAGTCAATCAGATTTTGGAAGACATGTTAAGAGCTTGTGCGCTAGATTATGGATCTAGTTGGGACGACAATTTGCCATATGTAGAGTTTTCTTACAACAACAGTTATCAAACCAGTTTGAAGATGGCCCCTTTTGAAGCTTTGTACGGAAGGAGGTGTAGAACACCATTGCTATGGGATGAAGTTGGAGACCGCCAGTTGTTTGGACCAGATTTGATTAAGGAGTCTGAACAGAAAGTGAGGTTGATTCGCGATAGGCTCAAGGTAGCCCAGTCCAGACAGAAGAGTTATGCGGATTCTAAACGTAAGGAGACAGTTCACGAAGTCGGAGACAGAGTTTATCTTCGAGTATCACCACTTTGAGGAGTGAAGCGCTTTGGAGTTAAGGGAAAGTTAGCGCCTCGTTTTGTAGGACCCTACAGAGTTTTGGAACGTATGGGAGAAGTTGCCTACAAGCTGGAATTGCCTGAAGGATTGTCAGGAGTTCATGATGTATTTCACGTTTCCCAGTTGAAGAAGTGCCACGCAGAGATGGCTGAGATACCACTGAGAGATACAGTGCCACTGGAAGCGATTCAGCTGGAAAGTGATTTGACCTATGAGGAGAAGCCAGTTAAGATTCTTGAGTATGCCAGCCGAGTCACCCGCAGTAAGGTTATCAAGTTTTGCAAAGTCCAGTGGAGTCACCATACGGAAGATGAAGCCACCTGGGAGCGAGAGGAAGATCTACGGAAGAACCACTCTCACCTATTTTCTAGCCAACCCGAATCTCGAGGGCGAGATTCATCTTAAGGGGGTAGGTTTGTAACATCCCAAATTTTCAATTTGGAATGTTATACATTAGATCATCATTGCATAGCATATTTTATTGCATTTTGGCAAATCCTCGATAAATCCTAAGCAACTCAAGGACCCTCGGAGAGAGTTGGGGATTTTCCCGATTTTTCATATTTGATTTTTATCAAATAATAAAACGAGGATTTTTGGTTTTAATTATTTTCTCTCCGAAAATATTTCATATTAAAATAAATGAGAGGAGAAAATATGACTTCTCCAAAATAATTGAAATATTGGAGGAAAAATATTAAAATCAAATATTGGATTTTATTCGGATTTTATTTGCAATTTTAATTGCATTAAAAAAATTGCACGTTTTCAAAACTGCATTTTTGGGGTCAGAAAATGTTCATCTTGTTCTAATTATTTTAATTAGACGGGGAAAATTTGTTTTAACATTTTTGGATTTTTATTTATTTTTCTGCGATTTTTTTTAGATTCGGCGAATATTTAAAAAAAACCCGCGCCCGACTGGGCCGAGGCCCAGCCGAGCCAGGCCGGCCCGTCCTCCCGTCGTCTCCCTCGCGCGCACGGCCGCCGCCG
>NC_057808.1:307101053-307229320 GCF_018294505.1 Triticum aestivum | reverse complement strand
AGCCCCGCTGGAGTTGCCAGCCGAGGTAGCCGAAGCCGCCGCCGCCCGAGTCCGTTTTTTTTAAAAACCGATTCGGTTTAATTTTTTTCTAAACCCTAGTTTTCGTTTTTTCAGATCGGTTTATTTTTTTCGGTTTTATTACTTAGTGAACGTTCACCGACCCGTTCGTTTTAACGGACGTGTTCGTCGGATTGTCGCTGTTAACGAACGTCCGTTCGTTTAACCGTTCGTCAGTTTTTCTTTTTCGTCGGATTTTTCCGCGATTATTCCAGATCGTGATTTCAGATCAGATCTTCGTTTTCGTTTAACTTTTCGCTCGTTTATCGGAATCAGGCGATTCAAGCGCCTAGAGTTTCGTCTCGAAATTCTCTTTCCGTTTAACCTACTCAAACAAGTTTTTGCTACTGTAAAATTTGACCTAGTTCCAGATTAGTAAACGAAGCTTGTTTTTTCGCCGTTTGACTTTCGTTGCTTCGTTCGATTTGATTCCTTTTGCAAAACGGAGTTCTTAAGTTGAACTTTCTGGTTGGATCTTTTATTTGAGTTTTACTTGTGCATTAGATGAGTACTTATTGTTTGCTTGTTTGTTTGCGATAGAGTACCCGGAGTGCGCCGCTTGCTACTTCGAATCTCTAGGTTTCGCGGATCATCAGCAAGGCAAGTAACACTTTGATCATACTTTTCCATACCCAGTTTTTATTGCATTAGATCAATCCTCAAACAATGCATGGTTAGGATCTATTTAAACTGTGGGTATTGGGAAGTAGTTGAGGTAGTACCTATTACCTGTTTTATTATCAAACCCTTGGGAGTTACTTCTATGTTTGCTATTATATTGCTATGCTATGCTTGTAGACGTGGATTGGGTTTGAGAGGTATTCATGACAGATGTGAGATTATTAATTAATGGTTTACTTAAGGTGGCAACTAAAACTCACATCTGGGTGGATTGAGGCACCTGGAGAACCCAGTGCTGCCTGTATTTCTGGATATCCCGGAGTACCCGTGTGATCATCCTATGGACCGCCACCCAGGCTCAAAGGGATCATGAGATTATTCATGCTAGAAACTTCCGTGTGCAGCCACAAGCTATTATGGGCTCTAGCATAGTTGATTAAGTTGTGTGAGCTCTTGAAGAGGTAGACTAGCAGATGTAGGGGATGTAGGTGGTACGGTCTACCCAGAGTAGAGAGTTTACGCTTCTGAAAGACTGTGTCTCGGTCATCCGTTTCTCAAACATCATGAAGTGCGAGAATCAAGCGGAGGCGATCGAGTCTTGTGGGGAAAAGTGCACAAACCTCTGCAGAGTCTACAAACTAATCATGGTTAGCCGTGTCCCCGGTTATGGACAACTTGAGTATCTAGTACCTGGATTATCATGTGAATCTCATCACCATGTTACTTTAATTAATTTTGTTGGGTTAATGATGATACTTAATTGGGATTGAGTTGGAGGTACCTTCTCAATGTTTAACAACCACCATGATAGTTAAATAAAATTTATTCCTTTGCAGTAGGGAAAAATTGGCTTTTCGCAAAAACTATAACCATAGAGCTTTCCACCAGCCATATATGCATGTAGTATAGCATTATTATGTTCATTATTCCCTATGTGTTACATTGCCAGCATATTCCATGTGCTGACCCGTTTTCGGGCTGCAACGTTTTATGTTGCAGACTTTTCAGACAACGAGTAAGGTGCCTTAGGTCATGGTCTTATACTCAGTGATGCCGTTGGAGTTGATGGACTCACTTATCTTCCAAGCCTTCCGGTGTTATCGTATTTAGATGGCCTTAAGCCTTATTTATCATGCTTATTCTCTTTTGAGATATTCGTTGTAATAAGTGTGTGATTGCTACTCTGTTATAAATCCTCCATTTGTACTGTGCGTGTCAGCATTACTGATCCAGGGATGACACTGGTGCACAGCAGCACAGACTGTTTGAGGTCTGGTCGCTACAGATACAATGTTCATGCTCAACGCTGGCACCAAATAACAATTATTTAGGGCTAAAACTAATCCCAACGGTAGATGTAGAGGTAGCATGCCGACGGCGATCACATCGACTTTGGAACCATTTCCCATGCGCATCGTCACCTCGTCCTTAGCCAATCTTTGTTTAATCGTAGCCCTTGTTTCGAGTTGCAAATATGAGCAACAGAACCAGTATCAAATACCCAGGAGCTACTACGAACATTAGTAAGGTACACATCAATAACATGTATATCAAATATACCTTTCACTTCTCCATCCTTCTTATCCGCCAAATACTTGGGGCAGTTCCGCTTCTAGTAACCAATCCCTTTGCAGTAGAAGCACTCAGTCCCAGGCTTAGGACCAGACTTGGGTTTCTTCCCTTGAGAAGCAACTGGTTTGTTGTTCTTCTTGAAGTTCCCCTTCTTCCCTTTGCCCTTTTTCTTGAAACTAGTGGTCTTGTTAACCATCAACACTTGATGCTCCTTCTTGATTTCTACCTCCGCAGCTTTTAGCATCGCGAAGAGCTCGGGAATAGTCTTCTCCAACCCTTGCATATTATAGTTCATCACGAAGCTTTTATAGCTTGGTGGCAGTGATTGAAGAACTCTGTCAATGACACTATCATCAGGAAGATTAACTCCCAGCTGAGTCAAGTGGTTGTGGTACCCAGACACTCTGAGTATGTGTTCACTGACAGAACTATTCTCCTCCATTTTGCAGTTATAGAACTTGTTGGAGACTTCATATCTCTCAACTCGGGCATTTGCTTGAAATATTAACTTCAACTCCTGGAACATCTCATATGCTCCATGACGTTCAAAACGTCTCTGAAGTCCCGATTCTAAGCCGTAAAGCATGGCATGCTGAACTGTCGAGTAGTCATCAGCTTTGCTCTGCCAGACGTTCATAACGTCCGGAGTTGCTCCTGCAGCGGGTCTTGCACCTAGCGGTGCTTCCAGGGCGTAATTCTTCTGTGCAGCAATGAGGATAATCCTCAAGTTACGGACCCAGTCCATATAGTTGCTACCATCATATTTCAACTTAGCTTTCTCTAGGAACGCATTAAAATTCAAGGGAACGGTAGCACGGGCCATTGATCTACAACAACATAGACATGCAAATACTATCAGGTACTAAGTTCATGATAAATTAAAGTTCAATTAATCATATTACTTAAGAACTCCCACTTAGATAGACATCCCTCTAGTCATCTAAATGATCGCGTGATCCATATCAACTAAACCATGTCCGATCATCATGTGAGATGGAGTAGTTTTCAATGGTGAACATCACTATGTTGATCATATCCACTATATGATTCATGTTCGACCTTTCGGTCTTAGTGTTCCGAGGCCATATCTGCATATGCTAGGCTCGTCAAGTTTAACTCGAGTATTCTGCATGTGCCAAACTAGCTTGCACCCGTTGTATGTGAATGTAGAGCTTATCACACCCGATCATCACGTGGTGTCTCGGCATGACGAACTGTAGCAACGGTGCATACTCAGGGAGAACACTTATACCTTGAAATTTAGTGAGGGATCATCTTATAATGCTACCACCGTACTAAGCAAAATAAGATGCATAAAGGATAAACATCACATGCAATCAAAATATGTGGCATGATATGGCCATCATCATCTTGTGCCCTTGATCTCCATCTCCAAAGCACCGTCATGATCTCCATCGTCATCGGCTTGACACCTTGATCTCCATCGTAGCATCGTTGTCATCTCGCTAACTATTGCTTCTACGACTATCGCTACCACTTAGTGATAAAGTAAAGCAATTACATGGAGATTGCGTTTCATACAATAAAGCGACAAGCATAAGGCTCCTGCCAGTTGCCGATAAATTTTACAAAACATGATCATCTCATACAACAATTTATATCTCATCACGTATTGACCATATCACATCACAACATGCCCTGCAAAAACAAGTTAGACGTCCTCTACTTTGTTGTTGCAAGTTTTACGTGGCTGCTACGTACTTCTAGCAAGAACCGTTCTTACCTACGCATCAAAACCACAACGATTTTTCGTCAAGTGTGTTGTTTTAACCTTCAACAAGGACCGGCCGTAGTCAAACTCGATTCAACTAAAGTTAGAGAAATAGACACCCGCCAGCCACCTGTGTGCAAAGCACGTCGGTAGAACCAGTCTCATGAACGCGGTCATGTAATGTCGGTCCGAGCCGCTTCATCCAACAATACCACCAAATCAAAGTAAGACGTTGGTGGTAAGCAGTATGTCTATAATCGCCCACAACTCTTTGTGTTCTACTCGTGCATATAACATCTACGCATAGACCTAGCTCGGATGCCACTATTGGGGAACACAGTATTTCAAAAATATACCTACGATCACGCAAGATCTATCTAGGAGATGCATAGCAACGAGACGGGAGAGTGTGTCCACGTACCCTCGTAGACCGAAAGCGGAAGTGTTTAGTAACGTGGTTGATGTAGTCGAACGTCTTCACGATCCAACCGATCCAAGTACCAAACGTACGGCACCTCCGTGTTCAGCACAATGACGTCCCTTGAACTCTTGATCCAGTTGAGGAACAGGGAGAGTTCCATCAGCACAATGGCGTGGCGACGGTGATGATGAAGTTACCGGCGCAGGGCTTCGCCTAAGCACTACGACAATATGACCGAGGTGTTAAACTGTGTAGGGGGCACCACACACTGCTAAGAGATTGTCTGTTGTGCTATTTGATACGTGTCCAACGTATCTACTTTTCCAAACACCTTTGCCCTTGTTTTCGACTCTAACTTGCATGATTTGAATGGAACTAACCCGGACTGGCGCTGTTTTCAGCAGAATTTCCATGGTGTTATTTTTGTGCAGAAATAAAAGTTCTTGGAATGACCTGAAAATCCACAGAGACACGTTTTGGAATTAATAAAAAATACTAGTGAAAGAATCAGCATCAGGGGGCCCACACTCTGTCCACGAGGGTGCAGGGCGCGCCCCCTGCCTCGTGGGCCCCCTGAGACTCCACCTAACTCAACTCCAACTCCATATATTCATGTTTGGGGAAAAAATCAGAGAGAAGGATTCATCGCGTTTTACAATACGGAGCCGCCGCCAAGCCCTAATCTCTCTCGGGAGGGCTGATCTGGAGTCCGTTCGGGGCTCCGGAGAGGGGAATCCGTCGCCATCGTCATCATCAACCTTCCTCCATCACCAATTTCATGATGCTCACTGCCGTGCGTGAGTAATCCCATTGTAGGCTTGCTGGACGTTGATGGGTTGGATGAGATTTACCATGTAATCGAGTTAGTTTTGTTAGGGTTTGATCCCTAGTATCCATTATGTTCTAAGATTGATGTTGCTATGACTTTGCTATGCTTAATGCTTGTCACTAGGGCCCGAGTGCCATGATTTCAGATCTGAACCTATTATGTTTTCATGAATATATGTGAGTTCTTGATCCTATCTTGCAATTCAATAGTCGCCTACTATGTGTTATGATCCGGCAACCCCGAAGTGACAATAATCGGGACCACTCCCGATGATGAGCGTAGTTTGAGGAGTTCATGTATTCACTAAGTGTTAAAGCTTTGGTCCGGCACTCTATTAAAAGGAGGCCTTAATATCCCTTAGTTTCCAATAGGACCCCGCTGCCATGGGAGGGTAGGACAAAAGATGTCATGCAAGTTCTTTTCCATAAGCACGTATGACTATATTCAGAATACATGCCTACATTACAATGATGAACTGGAGCTAGTTCTGTGTCACCCTATGTTATAACTGTTGCATGAGGAATTGCATCTGACATAATTACCCATCATTGATCCATTGCCTACGATCTTTTCACACATTGATCTTTGCTTAGTTACTTTTCCGTTGCCACTGTTACGATTGCTACAAAACTACTACTGTTACTTTTGCCACTGTTACCGTTACTTCCATACTACTTTGCTACTAAATACTTTGCTGCAGATACTAAATCTTTCAGGTGTGGTTGAATTGAAAACTCAACTGCTAATACTTGAGAATATTCTTTGGCTCCCCTTGTGTCGAATCAATAAATTTGGGTTGAATGCTCTACCCTCGAAAACTGTTGCGATCCCCTATACTTGTGGGTTATCAAGACTATTTTCTGGCGCCGTTGCCGGGGAGCATAGCTCTATTCTTTGAGTCACTTGGGATTTATATCTGCTGATCACTATGAGGAACTTGAAAGACGAGAAAACCAAGATTTATCTCTCAACTACGAGGGGAGGTAAGGAACTGCCATCTAGCTCTACACTTGATTCTGCTTCTGTTTTGAGTAAACTTGTGACACCTAAACCTACTCCTGCTATTGATTCTGATATGTCGCATGTTATTGATGATGCCACTTTTGCTTTGCATGATACTAATGATGAAACTACTTCTATGCTTGATAATACTGTGCCATTAGGTGAATTTCTTGATGGACAACTTGCTAGGGTTAGAGAGAATGAAATTATTGAAACTAATAATATTGATGAAAGTGATGATGAAGATTCTCCCCCTAGATATGAATTGCCTGATGTGCCTGGGGGTTATGTTATGGATGAAGAAACTGCTAGAGACTTTTTTGCTTGCAAAGATAGATATGATCTTAAGAAACTATTAGCTAAGCTGAAAACAAAATCTCTGAATGCTAGAATGAAATATGACCCTGCTTTTGCTACTTCACCTATCTGTATTTCTGATAAGGATTGTGATTTCTCTGTTGATCCTGAGTTATTACTTTGGTTGAATCTGATCCTTTTTATGGCTATGAATCTGAAACTGTTGTGGCACATCTTACTAAATTGAATGATATAGCCACCCTATTTACTCATGAGGAAAAAATTCGTTACTACTATATCCTTAAGTTATTTCCGTTCTCATTAAAGGGTGATGGTAAAAAATGGTTTAATTCTCTTACTCCTGGTTGTGTGCGTAGTCCCCGGGATATGATTTATTGCTTCTCTGCTAAATATTTCCTCGCTCATAAGAAACAAGGTGCCTTAAGGGAAATATATAATTTTGTGCAAATTGAAGAAGAGAGTCTCCCACAAGCTTGGGGGAGGCTTCTCCAATTCCTTAATGCTTTGCCTGATCATCCTCTCAAGAAAAATGAAATACTTGATATCTTTTATAATGGACTAACCGATGCTTCCAAAGACCACCTGGATAGTTGTGCTGGTTGTGTTTTCAGGGAAATAATCGTTGAGCAAGCTAAATTGCTGTTGAATAATATATTGAGTAATGATAATGATTGGACACTTCCTGAACCAACTCCTAAGCCAACTCCGAAGAAAAGGGGTATTCTATTTCTCAGTCCTGAAGATATGCAAGAGTCAAAGAAGTCTATGAAAGAAAAGGGTATTAAAGCTGAAGATGTTAAGAATTTACCACCTATTGAAGAGATACATGGTCTTGATAACCCGACACAAGTAGTAGAGGTAAATTCTCTCTATAGATTTGATAAGGGTGAAATCCCATCTACTAAGTTTGCTAGCCAATGCTTGGATGAGTTTGATAATTTTGTTGTTAAACAAGAAAACTTCAATGCTTATGTTGGTCGACAATTGAAACGTAATGCTTATATGATTGAACGCTTGAGTGATTATATGTCTAGAGTTAAAGGTGAACTTAAACTTATTAGTAAACATGCTTCTATGGTTACCACTCAAGTAGAACAAGTGCTTAAAGCTCAAAATGATTTGCTCAGTGAATTAAATAATAAGGAAAATGATAATGCTGTTAGAGTTATGACTAGAGGGGGTAAAATGACTCATGAACCTTTGTATCCTGAGGGCCACCCTAAGAGAGTTGAGCAAGATTCTCAGAGAACTAATGTTGATGCACCTAGTCCTTCTAAGAGGAAGAAAAAGAAAAATGATAGGACTCTGCATGCTTCTAATGAACCTGTTGTTGACACACCTGAGAATCCCAATGATATTTCTATTTCTGATGCTGAAACACAATCTGGTGATGAACATGAGCCTAGCGATAACGTTAATGATGATGTTTATGTTGATGCTCAACCTAGCAATAACAATGATGTAGAGATTGAACCTGTTGTTGATCTTGATAACCCACAATCAAAGAATCAACGTTATGATAAGAGAGACTTCGTTGCTAGGAAGCACGGTAAAGAAAGAGAACCATGGGTTCAGAAACCCATGCCTTTTCCTCCTAAACCATCCAAGAAAAAGGATGATGAGGATTTTGAGCGCTTTCCTGAAATGATTAGACCTATCTTTTTACGTATGCGTTTGACTGATATGCTTAAAATGAATCCTTATGCTAAGTATATGAAAGATATTGTTACAAATAAAAGAAAGATACCGGAAGCTGAAATTTCCACCATTCTTGCTAATTATACTTTTAAAGGAGGAATACCTAAGAAAATAGGAGATCCAAGAGTACCAACTATACCATGCTCCATTAAAAGAAACTATTTTAAAACTGCTTTATGTGATCTTGGAGCCGGTGTTAGTGTTATGCCTCTTTCTTTATATCGTAGACTTGATTTGAATAAGTTGACACCTACTGAAATATCTTTGCAAATGGCCGATAAATCAACTGCCATACCTGTCGGTATTTGTGAGGATGTGCCTGTTGTGCTTGCGAACGTTACTATTTTAACGGACTTTGTTATATATTCCTGAGGACGATAGTATGTCGATTATCCTTGGTAGACCCTTTTTGAATACTGCAGGGGCTGTTATTGATTGCAACAAAGGCAATGTCACTTTTCATGTTAGTGGTAATGAGCACACGGTACACTTTCCGAGGAAACAACCTCAAGTCCACAGTATCAATTCTATTGGAAAAATTTCAACAATTACTATTGGAGGTTTTGAATTCCCTCTTCCTACTGTCAAGAAGAAATATGATATTCTTATTGTTGGGGACATACATATCCCCGTTGAGGTAACCTAGTGTTATTCGAAAATTCTTCGGTTTCATGCGATTCGGAGAGAGTTTGTTAACAAGACTTGATCAACCTTGTTAGTGGATTCCTTTTGATGAGCACGAGATGGATGAAGTTAGAAAGCACAAATCTCTGTACCCTCCTTTTACTTTCTGTTATTTAGATTAAATAAATAAAAAATAGTATTTTTTGTCTGTTTTCTGAATTATCCTTGCAATAAAAATACCCCGAAAATAAAAGTTCTCCAAACGTCTTGGAAATGAAATATGATTTTTTGTATAATATTTAAGAATATCTGGCACTGAGAACACACCAGGGGGCCCCACCATCTGGCCACGAGGGTGCAGGGCGCGCCCCCTGCCTCGTGGGCCCCACGTGGACCCCCTCCACTTATTCCTGCACCCACTCACTTCGTCTTCCTCTAGAAAAAAATCCTCCCATAGCTCAAACCTGTGTTCTAGCTCACCTTGCTGCCATTTTCGATCTCCTTGCTCAAAGCTTCATTTACAAAGCCGTTTTGGGGGATTGTTCTTTGGTATGTGACTCCTCCAATGGTCCAATTAGTTTTTGTTCTAGTGCTTTATTATTGCAAATTTTTGCTGCTAAGGAGACCCTGTTCTTGAGCTTGTATGTCAAATTTAGATGGTCCAAAGCAGTTTTAATGCATGATATAGCCTCTAGACACTTGGAGTAGTTGCTATCAATTTTGTTGAGTTTTGTTCACTTTTATTTTGAGTCACTAAAAATTTCAGAAATTTTTCAAAGGAAAAAAATGTTTAGGAAAATATACCAAGGTGGTTCCTCAAGGAAGCAAGGACCAAGGCTCGCGATAAGTGAGCCAGACGATGAACCACCAAGGGAAGCTCAAGTGCGGCCTTGTGAATGGCCGTCAGAGGAGTTTATGGTCCAAGCAAGCATCAAGGATGAATTTGACACGTATGTGCGTAACGCTGATCTTGAGGGCTTCGTGTTAGATTAGTGCCCACAATACTACTACCTAACTGATTCCTTTGTGAGAAGGTTTAAATTTACATCCTCGCGCAATTCTCATACCGTTTTATTTGATCTTTATGATGAATCATATACCATGGACCTAGAAGATTTTAATACTGCTTGTAAACTCCCGCAGTGGGGCAATGTTAGTGAACCTCGCAAATCTGAATATAAAGACTTTCTTGCTAGTATCACTGTGGGGGAATATATAGAAATCACACAAGCTACCATAGGGAGCATTCATTCCCCTTCCTTACATTATTTTGCTCTCTTTATAGGTAGATGCATTAACGGTAAAGATGAGGCTTGTCACATGTGCGTTCCGGATCTTAGTGTCCTCAAGAGTGCGGTATTAGGAGATAAATAATATAACTTGGGGGCCATTGTTGCATGTAGGTTGCATCTTAATGGTACAAGCGGAGATTTGTTTGGTGGAATTTATGCAACTCGTGTAGCTAATTATCTTGATGTACCCATACATGAAAATGATATAGAGTTGCCTCCTGCTTATCTAGATTATAATGCTATGGTTCGCCATCAGTTTGTTGAGAGGAATGAACAGTTCCTCCAGTACCGACTAATCTTTGACATACGTCGCACTATCCATGTTGCTCTCCCTGCTCCTACTTTCTTTGACTTTCAAGCAAAAAGGAGATATGTTATAACTAGGGAGGAGGCGAACGAGTATGAAAGGAGGACGGAGGCAGCTCGCCTCCAAGCTGCAGCTCGTCAGGCAGTAGCCGATGCATCTCAGTATGACCCCAGTTACAACTTCGGATATCCACCAGGCCAACAGTGGCCATAGACCAACTTAGGCCAAAAGCCTAAGCCTGGGGGAGTACGTATTTCTCACCGACATTACATTCATGTTCACACACTCGTGCCAGTTGTCGGTGCTCATACTTTTTCATTGTACTATCCATGCTAGTTTATTTTCTGTTTTAAGCCTTCTTCTTGTGTGTTTGAAAAACCTTAAGAAAAACCCCAAAAAATTAGTTTTAGCTTTTAGCTAGTTTACTTTCCATGCCCATAGTAGTAGTCATTAAAGGAAAACCCAAAAAGATTTCTCGTTCTTCTTTTGTTTGTTGGGAGCTTTCCCATGTAAATAGTTTTATTTTATTTCTTTTCTTTGGGGGTCGAGAGGAGAAGACCATGATGAAAATATTGAGTGGCTCTCATATGCATTATTGTTGATTTAACCAAGATCCCATATTACTTTGTCTTCTCCCTTGTATTAAATGCTTGCAGATTCCAGCTTAGTCCAATGCACGTGCACTATTATTATTATCCACACCGTTCGGTCGTGCAAGTGAAAGGCAATAATGACGATATATGATGGACTGATTGATATGAGAGAAGCTGGTATGAACTCGACCTATCTTGTTTTTGTAAATATGATTAGTTCATCGTTCCTGATTCAGCCTATTATGAATGAAACATGTTTGCAATGACAATTAGAGATTATAGTTGCTCATGCCATGCTTAATTAGCTAGGAGTTTATAATGGTTTACTTTGCGTGCCAACATGCTATTAAAATAGTTGTGATGTGGTAAGATAGGGTGGTATCCTCCTTTGAACGATTCGAGTGGCTTGACTTGGCACATGTTCACGCATGTAGTTGAAACAAAATCAACATAGCCTCCACGATATTTATGTTCATGGTGAATTATATCCTACTCATGCTTGCACTCAGTGTTGATTAATTTTAATGCATGTTCATGACTGTTGTCGCTCTCTAGTTGGTCGCTTCCTAGTCTCTTTCTAGCCTTCACTTGTACTAAGCGGGAATACTGCTTGTGCATCCACTTCCATAAACCCCAAAGTTATTCCATATAAGTCCACCATACCTTACTATATGCGGTATTTACCTGCCGTTTCAAGTAAATTTGTATGTGCCAAACTCTAAACCTTCAAATGAAATTCTGTTTTGTATGCTCGAATAGCTCATGTACCAACTTGGGCTGTCTATATCCTCCATGCTAGGTGGGATATTCTCACGATGAGTGGACTCCCCTCATCACTCACGAGAAAATGGCCGGTAACCGGGATGCCCAGTCCCATGCTCAAATCAAAATAATTGCAAACAAAACTCCCCCGGGACTGTTGTTAGTTGGAGGCACCCGTTGTTTCGAGCAAGCCATGGATTGATGCTTGTTAGTGGTGGGGGAGTATAAACTTTACCATTCTGTTTGGGAACCGCCTATAATCTGTGTAGCATGAAAGATATCGAGATCTCTTGGTTGTTATGTTGACAATGAAAGTATGCCACTCAAAATATTATTTATCTCTATTTCAAAACTCGAGCTCTGGCACCTCTACAAATCCCTGCTTCCCTCTGCGAAGGGCCTATCTATTTACTTTTATGTTGAGTCATCATCCTCTTATTAAAAAGCAACAGTTGGAGAGCACCGCTGTCATTTGCATGCATTACTATTAATTTACATTGAGTATGACTATGATTGGATCTCTTTTACCATGAATTACAATGTCTAGTCAGTCCTTGATCTTCAGGGGTGCTCTGCATTTGTGTTTTGCGGTCTCTGAAAGGGCTAGCGAGATACCATCTTGTTATATCATGTTACGATTCTTTTGAGAAAGTGTTGTCATCCGAGATTTATTATTATTGCTCGCTAGTTGATTATGCCATTGATTTGAGTAAACATGAGACCTAAATCTTATTGTGAATATGGTTAGTTCATAATCTTTGCTGAAAACTTGAATGCTAGCTTTACATATTTGTAACAACAAGAGCAAACAGAGTTTGTAAAAGTTTTTCTTTATCACTTTCAGTTTGTCAACTCAATTGCTTGAGGACAAGCAAAGGTTTAAGCTTGGGGGAGTTGATACGTCTCCAACGTATCTACTTTTCCAAATACTTTTGCCCTTGTTTTGGACTCTAACTTACATGATTTGAATGGAACTAACCCGGACTGACGCTGTTTTCAGCAGAATTGCCATGGTGTTATTTTTGTGCAGAAATAAAAGTTCTCCGAATGACCTGATAATCCATGGAGACACGTTTTGGAATTAATAAAAAATACTGGCGAAAGAATCAGCATCAGGGGGCCCACACCCTGTCCACGAGGGTGCAGGGCACGCCCACCCCCCTGGGACGCGTCCCCCTGCCTCGTGGGCCCCCTGAGACTCCACCGACCTCAATTCCAACTCCATATATTCACGTTCGGGGAGAAAAAAATCAGACAGAAGGATTCATCGCGTTTTACTATACGGAGCCGCCGCCAAGCCCTAATCTCTCTCGGGAGGGTTGATCCGGAGTCTATTCCGGGCTCCGAAGAGGGGAATCCGTCGCCATCATCATCATCAACCTTCCTCCATCACCAATTTCATGATGCTCATCGCCGTGCGTGAGTAATCCCATCGCAGGCTTGCTGGACGGTGATGGGTTGGATGAGATTTACCATGTAATCGAGTTAGTTTTGTTAGGGTTTGATCCCTAGTATCCATTATGTTCTAAGATTGATGTTGCTATGACTTTGCTATGCTTAATGCTTGTCACTAGGGCTCGAGTGCCATGATTTCAGATCTGAACCTATTATGTTTTCCTGAATATATGTGAGTTCTTGATCCTATCTTGCAATTCAATAGTCGCCTACTATGTGTTATGATCCGGCAACCCCGAAGTGACAATAATCGGGACCACTCCCGATGATGAGCGTAGTTTGAGGAGTTCATGTATTCACTAAGTGTTAAAGCTTTGGTCCGGCACTCTATTAAAAGGAGGCCTTAATATCCCTTAGTTTCCAATAGGACCCCGCTGCCATGGGAGGGTAGGACAAAAGATGTCATGCAAGTTCTTTTCCATAAGCACGTATGACTATATTCAGAATACATGCCTACATTACAATGATGAACTGGAGCTAGTTCTGTGTCACCCTATGTTATAACTGTTGCATGAGGAATTGCATCTGACATAATTACCCATCATTGATCCATTGCCTACGATCTTTTCACACATTGATCTTTGCTTAGTTACTTTTCCGTTGCCACTGTTACGATTGCTACAAAACTACTACTGTTACTTTTGCCACTATTACCGTTACTTCCATACTACTTTGCTACTAAATACTTTGCTACAGATACTAAGTCTTTCAGGTGTGGTTGAATTGACAACTCAACTGCTAATACTTGAGAATATTCTTTGGCTCCCCTTGTGTCGAATCAATAAATTTGGGTTGAATACTCTACCCTCGAAAACTGTTGTGATCCCCTATACTTGTGGGTTATCACTATTGGGGTGCCCCCCTGGCCACGTATATAAAGGAGGGAGGGAGAGAAGCCGGCGACCAGGAGGGGCATGCCAAGGGGGGAGTCCTACTTGGACTCCTAGTCCAAGTAGGATTCGCCCCCTCCCCCCCTTTTCCTTTCTTCCACCGGAGGGAAAGGAGGGAGGGGGCCGCGCCCCCACTGAAAGTACATGTAGTCCCCATGTGTGGTTTTGGTAATTAAGTAATGACAATCCTTATGGACTAATGTTTGCATTGAGATATGCATTTGAAGGTTAGTCCCATTGGAAAATGATTGAAGAATAATGGAAGATAACTCCTTTGAACCAACAATTACATCGAGATGATCAAAATAAAGTTCATTGGAGTATCTTAAGGGTTGCCATGCTTAGGGCTATGGTTTGAGCCACAATGGATCGAGATCTTAAAAGGATGATTTGAATGATGAATTCTAGGAGTGGCTCAAAGATATGATCATATTGGACTCATGTGTTGAGTCATGATTGATTAAGTATTCAAGCAAGCTATTCAAGTGAAGAATTCAATATACTGTTCAAGACGTCAAGATTGAACATGGAGTAGAGATATCGGTTGTCCAAGATGAAGCTCAAAGATCAAACTCTAAATGGCCAACACACGAGTGCAAATGATGCACCACATAAGATCTTGTGGTATGATAAGAAATTATCAATTGCACTCTCTGTACTAACCCATACTATGTGTTGTCTATGTTTTTGAGGGTTAGGTGATTCTCATGGGCTCGCATTGAGAGAGAGATTTCAAGTGTCTATGAGAGGATGACATCAAGTGTTGGTGATCATGGTTGATAAGGGTAAGTTCAAGATAACCATCCCGAGGGATTACATGCTTGAAGCTTGTGGATGATCACATGATGGACAAGTGAAGATGAATACAAAGCAAAGCTTCCAATATTGTGTATGGGGGAGCTACTTGAAGACTTCACCAATGTCTTGCCTTCAACTTGAGCCAAGAAGAAACATCAACATCAAGCTCAAGTGAAAGGCTTGAGTCAAAGGTATTAGTTCCTTTGGCGTTAGTGTTGTGGAGAGATGACCACCGAGGAAACATATACACTCAAGAATGGATTCTCGATAGCTATGTAGTATAGCTCTTTTATGTTTCTGAGTTATAGGGATCCCGCACTATTAAGAGGGGATCAAAGGGGTTAGTGACAGATTTTCTCAAGTCAACATCTTCTATTTCTACTTCCTCACATCATATTCCAACATAGGCATATTTCACTCCTATCCAATACAAATACAATATGCCTATACATCTACCAAAGTAAATCCATAGACAAATAGGATCCCCAAAGTATAAGATCTTACCTTCCCATACTTTGAACCCTCCATTTTGGTTTATCTTGGGTGGTTTTATATGTGAGGACCTGGAGCTTTTACATAGCTTCAAAACGAGCCCAAGATCATCAAAATCGGAGTCCAGATGTGAAAGTTATGCATGTTTTATTTTTGGGGTGGCTGCAGTTTTTGTGTTGGCCGGATGTCTGGGCTTTTCCCCAGATGTCCGGCCACTGCTATCCAGAGGGTGTTTGATTTGTGTGAAATCGCCGGATGTCCGGCCCCTGGCCCGGATGTCCGGCCATAGATGTGCAGAAACCTTACCTAAATGTTGTTTGTATACGTCGGATGTACGGCACTTGGCCGGATGTCCGGGGCCCCAAGTTTGGCCAGATGTCCGAGCCCTGTAACCTGCTTTACTGCGTACGTTTGTGCACACTTCACAGTGGCCGGATGTCCGGCCCCAGGCCCGGATGTCCGGCCCGACACAGCCACTTACACTCCAACGACCATATTTGCACTATCACTATATATATCCCTCTACCCATCCGGTAGAGGGTTGACCACTTCATCCCAAATCGCCCCAAGAACACAAGTGGCTCCCTTTCACTTCTCCTACACAAAATCTCAGATCCCGAAGTGATTCGTGAGAGTTCTTGAGAGTTTTTCCAATCAAGTGATAGATCCACTCCCTCACCCTCTCTTGACCAAAGGAATTCGTGATTTGAGCAAGTCTTCAGCATTTCCCCTTTTGTTGAGGATATAGCTACCGGTGTAACCCGCCCAAGATGGGTCGGGTTACGTTGCAGCAGCTCTTCGTTCAGAAGCCCAAGGACAGGTTAAAGATGGCGGTTCAATAATGGGCCTAAGGCCTGGAGGCGGCTTAAGGCCCGTAGTGATAACCCGCCGTTAAGGCATGACTTGTAGTGTAAGGCAAGAATAGTTAAGAGTCCAAGCCGGACACTGTTTATAAGCCGGCCGGGTCTCTGAGAGCCTCTAGGCGTTAACCTCTCTATATAAAGGGACGACCCAGCGGCGGTTCAGGACAAGTAAGATCAGATCAATAACTAGGCGCAGCGGTTTAGCTCCCTGGTCATCGAAACCCCAAGTAATCCAACCTCAACTGGAGTAGGCTTTTACCTTCACCGTAATGGGCCGAACCAGTATAATCCTCGTGTCCTTTGTCCCGTTTAACCCCTTTAAGCTTCCTAGTTGCGATGGCTCCACGACTAAGTCCTTGCACGAGGACATCTGCCGTGACAATTCCACGACAGATGGCGCCCACCGTGGGGCCAGCGCACGGTGGATTTGAGTTCTTGAAGGGCAGCTTAGAAGGGCTCAAGGGATACGCTGTAGGCCGGATGACCAAGAGTCGTCGCGGCAAGCTCTACATCGACAACGCAGGCTGGAGCCCCGACGCCGGCTCAATTGAGTACGGGTACCGGGTCCCCTTCGGCGGAATCCACATTTTCATTGGCAAGATTGGCGGGCTGGGCCCTGAGCCGGACCTCTGCGCCAACCTCATCGAGACGGCTCAGCGCGCGAGACCCGCCCGGACTCTGCCTGCCTTGAAGCGTGCTTTCGTGGGATGTGTCCATGGAGGACTCTCTGAAGGATCTGGATCTGGCGATGAGACGGCCGCTCGCTCTGATGGCAAGTCGTCCACAGATGAGACCAACTCGTTATATCAACTTCAAGATGGCAGGCTCAGGGGTTGTTCTGACGGCAGCAGTATTCCGGACCCCTTTGAACCGCCGAGCCGGGTTGGAATCTTCATGGCCGGCGCACAACCTGTTCAAAACTCTGCCACTGGGGCAGGAGGCCCTGTGCACTCGCTGGCTCAGGTGCTGATGGATCTCACGGACAAGATGATGGCCCTGTTAACCGCTACGGTCGTCCCAGCGGATCAAGCTCAACATGATGCGGAGGTGGCACAGTTAAAGCTGGATATAGCAAGAGCCAAGGAAGATCTGGCAGCGGAAGGGATCAGGATGGCTGCAGAGCGGGCGGCTCTCGACGCCCAGACTCAGCTGATTCAAGCGCAGTCTTTCCAGCTCACGATGGATCAGAACGCATCCAATGAGATCATGAGAAGGAGGCATCAGAAGGCTCAATCTCGACTCCCTCCGGTTTACGATCCTCGAAACCTCTTCAACACGCCTGGTGCAGGGCCCAGTAACCCGCCAGAAATCACGGCACCCGGAGCTGGAACGCCGATTCAACCGCAAGTGATGGGGCCTCCCCGTGTGAACACTGCCCTGCCCCAATACGTACCTATACCACCAGGTCATTATGCCAACCCATTGGAAAACATGATCGCCGCAGCGGCGAGGCTGGCGGCTCTCCCAGTCGAGGGTGACTCTCCGCCGGCGGTCGAAACCCGCCGGGTCAGAGAACTTCTTCAGACGGCTCTGGCGCAACAGGAGGCATATTCATATAGCCGGGACAGGATTCATTCAACCCCTCGTCCATGCCGGAGCCCAAGTTATAGCAGACACATAGTTTCAGCGACCGGCTCAAGTAACGTCCGGCACCGTGACTTGCCAGCTGGCCACGGCCCGGCACATAATGGAGCCTTTAACGCGGTAGACCAAGACAGAGCACGACAAGAGGCGGAGCAGGCGCCTCAGCTGACGGCTTACCAGCCCCTCCCGGTTTACCCGACGGCTTCTATCGAGGCGGGCATACCTACGAGGACCGGAGGTGTCCCTTGTCTGGTGCCGGCTCTCCGTAATGAACGTCTGCCCAAGGATTTCAAAGGACCTAGGAAGGTACCTAATTACACGGCTGATTTACAACCCGGAGCATGGATCAAGAGCTACGAGATGGCTATGGAGTTGATAGAGGTCAGCGAAGCGGCAATGGCCAAATACTTCACCATGATGTTGGATGGGACTGCCCGCACTTGGTTGAAAGGACTGCCGCCTAATTCTATTGGGTCATGGGCAGAACTAAAAGCCCGGTTCATCCAAAACTTCAAAGATACATGTAGGCAATCAATGTCAATTGTGGATTTGACTAACTGCAAGCAGCAAGAGGGCGAGTCTACAACCCATTGGGTTCGCCGGGTCAAAGAGATAATACATTCGTCTGATAAGATGGATGTCGGCTCTGCAGTCTTAATGTTGGAGCAAAATTGTCGTTTTGCGCCCCTGAAGATGAAGCTCGGGCGGCTCAAGCGCGATTGCAAAGATATGGGTACGCTGATGGCGGCTCTGGTCAAGTACGCCGACTCTGATAGTACCAAGGATCCCGCGTCTGATGATGAAAGGACAGGGAAGGGAAAGAAAAATGGCAATGGCAAGGGCCCTCAGCATAACCCGGCCAACCAGGGAGGTAACAAACGCAAGGCTGATGGCAGTATGGAGTTTGTGGCCAACGCCAATGCGCAGGGTAACAACCACCGACGTAAGGGGAGACCACCTCCCCGAGCCGGCGGGTCAGGCCCGACGCTTGAGCAGTTGTTGAATGAGCCCTGTCCAAGGCATGGCTCTAGGGAGAAGCCGGCCACTCATCTATGGAAGGACTGCGCAATCATGAAAGCCTTCAAAAATTCCAACGCTTTTAATGGCAACAATGGGCAGGGCGGCGGCTCAAGCGTCGGCGGCTTTCATGGCCCGGGCGGCGGCTCAAATTCCAATTCTCAGAATTTTCAAGGGGGTTTTAATCAACAACCCGGCCAGGGTAATCAGCAGCAGCAGCAGGGGGGATACCAGACCAATCCAAAGCAGCTCAATGGTGGACAGTATCATGTGTTTACTACCAGTCTGTGCAAGCGAGACCAGAAGCTTCATAAGAGGGCTGTAAATGCTGTTGAGCCGGCGGTTCCCCGCTATTTAAGATGGTCTGAGCAGCCTATTGTATGGAGTAGGGAAGATCACCCTCCCCGGGTTGATAATCTGGGTCACCTGGCCTTGGTGGTGGCTCCTCAGGTTGGGGGGTATAAATTCACTAAAGTGCTCATGGACGGAGGCAGCAGCATCAACATCCTCTATTATGAGACCTTCCGTCGTATGGGATTAACTGATAAAAATCTCGGCCAGTCCAACACTGTTTTCCATGGGGTGGTGCCCGGTAAGTCGGCGCATCCAGTCGGTATGATCGAGCTGGAAGTAGCCTTTGGAGATGAGTACAACTACAGGGCGGAAAAACTGACTTTTGAGGTGGTTAAAATAAGAATCCCGTACCATGCTCTATTTGGGCGGCCGGCTTACGCCAAGTTCATGGCACGGCCGTGTTACGTATACTTGCAGCTCAAGATGTCGGGTCACAATGGGACCATTACGGTTCACGGCAGCCGAAAGATAGCTTTGGAGTGCGAGGAAGGTGACGCTGCTTACGCTGAATATGTTTGTGCAACAGAGGAGTTGAAGTTTTACAAGGATAATGTTGACCCGGCGGATATGACGTCTTTGAAAAAGCCAACCACGGAGCATGAGCCGGTAATGAAATTTAAGTCGGCCGATGAGACTAAACTTGTTGACTTTGTTCCAGGTGACTCATCTAAGCAGTTCAGCATCAGTGCCAATCTGGATCCGAAATAGGAAGGCGCGCTCATCGAGTTCATCCGTGAGAACAGGGACATCTTTGCATGGAAACCTTCTGACATGCCGGGTGTACCAAGAGAACTTGCTGAGCACACTCTCAATATTGATCCGATATTTAAGCCAGTCAGGCAATTCCTCCGGCGGTTTAATGAGGAGAGGCGGAAAGCCATTGGTGAGGAGGTAGCCCGGCTCTTGGCGGCCGGGTTTATCATCGAAGTCTTTCATCCAGAATGGTAAGCTAACCCGGTGCTTGTGCTCAAGAAGAATGGCACCTAGCGTATGTGTGTGGACTATACGGATTTAAACAAGGCTTGTCCGGCTGATCCTTTTGCTCTCCCCCGTATTGATCAAATTATTGATGCTACGGCAGGTTGTGAGCGTTTGAGTTTTTTGGATGCGTACTCTGGTTACCATCAGATCAAAATGGTTGTTCAGGACCAAGAGAAGACGGCGTTCATTACTCCCTTTGGAGCCTTCTGTTATGTGTCTATGCCATTTGGGCTCAAGAGCGCACAGGCGACTTACCAGCGTTGCGTGCAGAATTGTCTTCATAATCAGATTGGGCGCAACGTTCATGCCTATGTGGATGATACCGTGGTCAAATCCAGAGAGAAGGAGACCTTGATAGATGATCTGAGAGAGACCTTTGATAATCTCCGGGTCTACAAGATGATGCTTAACCCGGCCAAGTGTGTTTTTGGTGTTCCTGCAGGCAAGCTCTTGGGTTTTCTGGTTTCTCACAGAGGCATTGAAGCTAACCCGGAGAAGATCAAGGCAATCACCTCTCTGGCTAAGCCGGCGTGCATAAATGACGTCCAGCGGCTGGCGGGTCGCATCGCTGCTTTGAGTCGGTTTATAAGCCGGTTAGGTGAAAAGGCCATGCCACTATATCAGATGATGAAGAAAACAGATGACTTCGTCTGGAATGATGCTGCTAATGCTGCTTTTGAGGATTTGAAAAGACAGCTGGCTGAGCCGCCAGTCCTTGCTGCTCTTATTGATAAGGAGCCCTTGTTGTTGTATGTAGCCGCTAACACACGAGCCGTCAGTGTGGCTGTGTTGGTGGAGCGTAAGGAGGCGGGTAAGGAACATCCGGTTCAGCGGCCGGTTTACTACTTCAGTGAAGTACTTATTGAGTCTAAGCAACGGTATCCGCATTGGCAGAAGCTTGTTTATGGGGTGTTCATGGCAAGCCGGAAGCTTAAGCATTATTTCCAAGGCCACCCTATCACTGTGGTTAGTTCTGCTCCCCTAGGAGATATCATCCAAAACAGAGAAGCCACAGGAAGAGTTGCTAAGTGGGCCATAGAACTCGGGCCTCATGGTCTAAAGTACGTGCCACGCACTGCTATCAAATCTCAAGCATTGGTGGATTTCATCAACGATTGGACAGAGTTGCAGGTGCCTGAAGAGAAACCGGATAATACATACTGGACTATTCACTTCGACGGATCCAGGCAATTGGAGGGCTCGGGGGCTGGAGTTGTGTTAGCTTCCCCTCGAGGTGACAAGTTTTGTTATGTACTACGGTTGATGTTTCCCTGTACTAACAATGCAGCTGAGTACGAGGCCTTGCTCCATGGTCTTGGGATGGCTAAGGAGATGAGCTTAAGCCGGGTAAGGTGCTTTGGCGACTCAGATTTGGTGGCCCAACAAGTGTCAGGCAAGTGGGATTCCAAGGACCCCCTCATGGCGGCTTATCGCCGCGAAGTTGATGCCATTGCTAGACATTTTCAGGGTTATCAAGTAGATCACATCGATCGCAGAAAGAACGAGGCGGCTGATGCATTAAGCCGGCTGGGCTCTCAGCGAAAGCCGGTGCCGCCTAATACTTTCTTGGATGTTCTGCATAACCCTTCTGTCAAGTTGCCTACAGAGGAAGACTTGGCTGTTCCTGACCCAGAAGCACAGTTGGTGGCGGCTCTCCACGTTATCCCAGATTGGACAGTGCCATACTTGGCTTACATGACCCGGGGAGAATTGCCTGAGGATGAAACTTTGGCCAGACAAATAACCCGGCGGTCTAAGTCAATGATAATTATCAATGGCGAGCTGCATCATCGCAGTGTCACTGGAGCTTTTCAGCGTTGTGTTTCCTCTGAGGAAGGTCAAGAAATTTTACGTGAGATTCATGAGGGGGATTGTGGCCATCATGCCGGCTCAAAATCCCTTGTGGCCAAGGCTTTTTGTCATGGTTTTTATTGGCTGACGGCTCATGCCGATGCAGAGGGCTTGGTCAGTAAGTGTGACGGTTGTCAAAGGTTCTCAAGACGGGCGCACGTGCCGGTTCAAGAGTTGAGGATGATTCCAATCACTTGGCCGTTTGCAGTCTGGGGGCTTGATATGGTTGGGCCTTTCAAAAGGTCGAAAGATAAGAAGACCCACCTCTTGGTGGCAGTTGACAAGTTCACAAAGTGGGTTGAGGCAGAGCCAGTTAGTAAGTGTGACGCAGCCACGGCGGTTCAGTTCATGAAAAAGGTGATATTTCGCTTTGGTTTTCCACACAGCATTATAACTGACAATGGTACCAATCTATCTAAAGGCGCCATGGAGGAATTTTGTCAGCGAGAGCATATTCGGCTTGATGTTTCATCAGTGGCTCACCCTCAATCCAATGGTCAAGCTGAGAGAGCCAATCAGGAAATCTTGAAGGGCATCAAGCCCCGGCTTTTGGTTCCTTTGCAACGGACGCCGGGTTGTTGGGTGGAGGAGTTACCTTCCGTATTATGGAGCATCAATACTACTCCTAACAAGTCTACGGGTTACACGCCTTTCTTCATGATTTACGGAGCTGAGGCGGTCCTCCCTAGCGACATCCGTCATGATTCGCCTCGAGTGGCGGCTTATGTTGAGGCGGATAATGAGCAAGCGCGTGAAGACGCTCTTGACTTGTTGGACGAACAGCGTGACGTAGCAGCAGCTCGCTCGGTGATTTACCAACAAGACATGCGCCGCTATCACAGCCGCCGGGTTAAGTCCAGGGTCTTTCAGGAAGGTGATTTGGTGATCCGGCTCATCCAGGATCAAACAGATGCACACAAGCTATCCCCACCTTGGGAAGGGCCCTTTGTGGTCAGCAAGAACTTGCACAATGGGTCATACTACCTTATCGATGTTCGGGAGCACAAAGATTCACGTAAGTCGGAGGAGGAGACCCGCCGGCCGTGGAACATAGCTCAGCTTTGGCCTTATTACACTTGAGCCACCGGCTCTCATAATGTACATACTTCTATAGCCATGTATATATTGTGATAACTAATAAAGCAGGACCTCTGTCCTTTTTTGCTCCAAAGGTAAATGTATCATTGTCATTTTCATTGTAACATTACATGGTCACTTGGAGGATGATCCGGCTTATGATCGTATTCGAATCTAGCCGTTAAAAACATGATCACTTGGGGGCTTCCTGTTCAAACATAGGTCGTATTCGAACCAAAGAGAACATAGCTGTCGATACCCACTTGATTGGCATATTGCCGAGCTCATTGGGGAGTTTTTTGATCATATTTGAATCATAGCTCAACCCCCTTTGGGAACCGACGTGGATCGTATTCGAATCAGCGTCGTTAAACAACTCTCAAGGTCATTTGGGGGCTTCCTGTTCAAACATGGGTCGTATTCAAACCAAAGAGAACATAGCTGTCGGTACCCTCTTGATCGGCAAAGCCAAAGCCACTGGGGGCTATATGATCGCATTCGAATCTTAGCTTAACCCCTTTGGGACGGTTCTCTGGTCGTATTCGAATCAGAAGCCCCTAAATTCTTGAGGTCTCTCGGTTTGCAAACCAGTTCTTTGATGATATCAAAAGCATTCAAGGGTGGTTCCTATTCCACCGGCTTAACCTTGATTAATAATGTGATGGTGAACCGGAGTCGAGTTCTCAACCCCATTATTCGGGTTACATAAACCAGAAGTGTATTTGAAGGCTCGCAGGTATGCTATTATGGTTATCTCGAAGATATAATTGAGAGCCGGTTTATTATGACTTTGATTCATATTCCGGGTTACATGTAAAATATATGACTCTCCATGCGGTAAGCCGCCTAGAGACTTGTGATTTGTTTTCTATGCAGGACAATTAAAAGACAGCTCTTTAAACTTAAGGAAAGCAGAGGATCAAACATAACCCGGAAGGATATAAAGGGGCAGTGTAAATAGAGTTAAGCGCTACACACGTGCACGATGGCATGACAAAATTAAGTGTTCGTCCTACTCTATTACAGGACTCCCCGAGTCCAAAAGGTGAGGCATTGTTTTTGAGACATAACCATGAGCCGCTTAAGAAATCACAGGTGCTTGTTGGGCTGAAGCTTCCGGCTCATCCCTCTCCGCTCCTCCGGCTGTTTCCATGTCCTGGAAGGTTGATGATTTCCAGTCAATGCCACTCAAGGCTTCAAATTGAGCTTCATCGTTAATTAACCCGGCCGGGTCAACTTCAGGGGCGAAGGTATGCTTACGAGTCGGAGGAATCAGGCTGACGGCTTCATAACGAGGTGTTGGGATCCTCTGATTCTCCGCGTCGTAGCCCGGTTGATATTTGGTAAGGTCTGTGTCATTACCAATCAAGGTGGCCACCGGGCGTACGTTCTTCACACAAGCGGCGAAGTCTTTCTGGTCAAAGGGAGTGCCATCTTCCTTCAAGCTAGGATACCCAAGGGCGATGTCGGCCGGGTCTAGCTCTGGTAGAAACGCCTTGGCCCGGCTTAGAGCGGCTATGGCTCTGGCTCTTGCAGAAGCTCGTCTTAATTCTTGGAAGCGTTGAGGAAGCACGGCAAGCCGCCTGAGTACATCCGCCAGATGAGTGGGAACTTTGTTTTGACAGAGCCACAACGGCTAAGGCACGTTGTGACCCGGTGTAAAGTTGTTCTACCAAGGTGTAAACCGCCTTCAGCTTGGTCAGCACGTTCTGGTTGAGATTGGAACTCCTGGGACCTGCATTACAAAGTCAGGTGAGCTGATGGCAATTGAGATACTTATGGGAAATGAACGATGTAAACTAGTTAGAAACTTGCAGAGTAACTTACCAAAGATTGCGGAGACCATCTGAGATACATGGCGTTTTAAGCCGGTTAGCTCGGCGGTTCTTTCAGTAAGAGTGGCCTCCGCTTGTTCGGCCCGGCTAAGCAAAGCAGTCTTTTCATCCGCCCAGGCTTTTCTTTCTGCTTCAAACTTTTTCTTCAGTTTCTCTTGTGCAGATACACTGAATTCAAATTTGGAGTTGGCCTTTTGAGTTTCACTTTCCTGAGTCTTCAGGCGGTTCTTCAGATCAGAGATTTCCGATTCAAATTTCTTATCGACGGGCTGTACAAATTCCGGGTTACAGTTAGGGTGATTATAATGCAACATTAAGTCCCAAGCACTTTGCAAGCAAAGACACTTAGCACTTGGGGGCTAATGTATGCTGAAGAGCTCTATTTACAGTGTCGGATCATGAAAATAAGTCCCAAGCACTTTGCAGGCAAAGGTACTCGGCACTTGGGGGCTAATGTATAAAGTTGGTCAACTACTTGATTAAAATAAGGTAAGGACCGGTTCAACTATGCTGTTTAACCCGGCCCTTGAGTGTTACCAGGTAAGCCGGTTTTCTTGCAGTGATTATTAAGCCGGTATTAAGTCTACAACATATTTCATCATAAGTAATAGACTTGGGGGCTGGCATGGTAAGGATGACTATGGAGTAAGCAAGAGAGTCATACCTCAGACTTTTGCTGTATTTTCTTCACCATATCAATTTCCAGGTCCCGGCTGTTGTGCACTTGATTAATATAGCCAGCGACAATATCTCCAATGCTCAGATTGGCATAATCAGTGATGTCCAGCCTGGCCTTGCGGCGTTCCAGCAGTTCTTCCTTGGCAGAGCACCTAGCCAACACGGTGGGTCTTCCCGGTTCAACATACTCGGTCCGGGTAATTACAACGTCCGGGTCATCTGGATGAGCCGGGCTGGGGATCTTCGGGTTGTCAGAACCTTCCATAACTTGCTCATCAGATGGAGCAGTGGTGGTTTCAGGAGCTGGTGCAGACGGCGGCTCATGAGCAGAAGCATCAGGTTCAGTCAGGACCGGCTCTTCGACCGGCTTATTTTTCTTCGCCCTCTTGTTGGGCTTTACTTGTACACTAAAAGTCAAAGGGTTAGTGCAAAAACATGAGTAAGATAAGCACAAAATAAGCTGATCATCATTACCCGGGTGCGGTTTTGAAAGCCGGCAAGCTAGACTGCATGGAGTCGCCGGAGGAAGGTGAAGTTCCCTGATAGTTTGAATCAGAAGAATTGAGTGGTTGACGAGTGATGCCCGCCAAAGGATGAAAAGGATATAAGTCGGAGATAACCTCAGTCCAGCGCTTCCTTGATGCTTCGGGTAAGCCGGAGGAGAGGTCTGCATCCTTGCCGGTCCGGGTCTGCCTCCGACTTTCATGAATCTGTCGCTTCAAAAGAAATTGAGGATCTTGATAAGCTAAAGGATGTGAAAATCTTACTTTCCGGGTTACTCTTCGGACTTTCAGTCTTGGCAAGGGCTCCGAGTCGGAGGAAATTATAGTTACCTCTTCAATCATTTCATGACTCATTCCAGTGTCCTCCTGCTGATAATCCATGTCAATAAGATGGTTTAAAAAGGAGCCTAAAGAATCAAGGGCTACCTCTGACTCGGAGGTGTCTTCCAGGTGAAGCAGGTCCGAGGCGCTAGGTTTACTCCCCTTCTTGCGGGGAGCAGTTTTCCTGGCGGCTTTTTTAACCTTTCTGGCTTTTTTAGCAGCTTCATGGTCATACCTGACCTTCCAGAATTTATCATTAGCCTGTAAAATACAACAAAGGTTTTTGAAGTTAAGACGAAATCGTTAAAACGGAAGGTGAGGTGTACAGGTCAGTAGCTTACCGCTGGGGCCGGGTTAGCCTTGCAGAAGGGGCTTAAGCCTGTCCTCCCGCAATCTGCCAGGCTCTTGTTCAGAAGAGACTTGGTCATATCATCAATGACGTCCTCAGGTAAGTCGTCGGGACTGTGCCGAAGAGGATCATCCTTCCGGCCGGTATAATCGCACATTAAGTCGGGGCGGCGGCTTAAAGGAATCACCCGCCAGGCAATCCAGACCCGGACCAGATCAATGCCATTCAGGCCGTTCCCCAGAAGAGCTTTGATTTTTTTGATGGTAGGAATAAGTGGTTGACGTTCAGCTTGAGATAGTTTGTCTGGCAGGGGGTGATTTGACTCCAGACGCAGGGCGCGAACGCCGGGCAGAGGGTTCTCATCAGCCGGAGAAGTATCTTGGCAGTAGAACCATGTCTGGTTCCAATCTTTGGGGTGGCTTGGCGGCTCAGCATAAGGGAAGAGACAATCACTCCGTCGTTGGATTGAGATTCCACCGAGTTCCAAGCTAGGCCCGTTGGCACATTCATTCTGGCGGTTCAGATAAAATAACTCCCTAAAGAGTAGCAAGCTGGGCTCTTCTCCAAGGTACACCTCACAGAACACTTGGAAGTTACAAATGTTCGACACGGAATTGGGTCCAATGTCTTGAGGTCGCAGGTCAAAAAAGTGCAGAACATCTCTGAAGAATTTTGAGCCAGGAGGAGCAAAGCCCCGGCTCATGTGATCGGCAAATATGACAACCTCTCCGTCCTTGGGTTGAGGTCTCTCTTCAGACGGGTCAGGAGCACGATAGGACATGACCTCTTTCTTGGGCAGGTAACCCGTTTTCACGAAGTCAGCTAAGGTGCTATCAGTAACGTTGGATCTAACCCAGTTGCACGTAATGGGCACTTTGGGAGCCTTGGGCGGCATTGTGAAGGATGGAAGCCTATGACAAAATAAAAATTCCGGTTCAAATTTAAGCCGGAGGAAAATTACGGTTCAGTATTTAAGGTGGCGGCTTATGAAGGGGCCTAATGATATATGGCCAATTGTGTCGGGTTATTTCAGCCGCTATGGATACCGTGAGCAACTAAGTTATTTGACTCTGTTATGGATGAGCCGGAATATTCATGAAGCATAGCCTTTTTTAAGCTGGTGATATAAGCCGCCATAGCTAACAGATGCAATTTTTGCCTAAGTGTTGCACAAACAAGTTTCATAGATTGCAGTAATTATTTTGGATCAAACGGTCGTCCAGAAAGGAAAATTTTCCAGACCTAAAAACTGGCACAGAGAAGTTCATAAGTCCTAATGAGGTCTTTTTGCAAGCAAAAGGGATCTGCTAGTATTGGAAATGGGTGCGAAACCACTACCGTAGGAGTTCTATACTGTTCTTCGAATCAAAAGAAGTCGTGGTGGAAGAACTATGAAAGAACAGAGATGAACTACGAAGAACAGGGAGGAACGCGGAACCCTAATGCGGATCTGATGTTTGAGAAGAAGAGGACTTACAGTTGCAGGTTCACTGCGGAGAGTCGCCACCGTTCTCTGGACTAGCTCAGGTTGATGCAGTGGTCGAGGCTGAGGAAGGCGGGAGGCGCGGCGGCGGCGGCGGAGCTCGGGCTCTGAGGTGTTGAGAGGAGGAAGACGATGGAAAGGGAGGAGTGAGAGAGGACCCGGTCGGGCCTATTTATAAGGGACGGCTGTTAAGTGGGCGCGAGAAACTAGGAGGCTGAAGACATGATTATCCAGCTGCAGAGGCGCCTCGATTTTCGGGATAGTTATTAAGATAAGGATCCATTGAGATACGTTGGACGGAACATGCATTAATGGCGGATGACGTCACGGCGGGTTACCAAGAATCCAGAAGATGACGTCATGGCGGGTTATAACCTTCGCGCAAACAGAAGCCGGAAGATTTTCTCTTAAGGTATTAAAGATTGACATGAACCGGTTCAAATCAATCTGGGGCCTAATGTTGAGGATATAGCTACCGGTGTAACCCGCCCAAGATGGGCCGGGTTACGTTGCAGCAGCTCTTCGTTCAAAAGCCCAAGGACAGGTTAAGGATGGCGGTTCAATAATGGGCCTAAGGCCTGGAGGCGGCTTAAGGCCCGTAGTGATAACCCGCCGTTAAGGCATGACTTGTAGTGTAAGGCAAGAATAGTTAAGAGTCCGAGCCGGACACTGTTTATAAGCCGGCCGGGTCTCTGAGAGCCGCTGGGCATTAACCTCTCTATATAAAGGGACGACCTAGCGGCGGTTCAGGACAAGTAAGATCAGATCGATAACTAGGCGCAGCGGTTTAGCTCCCTGGTCATCGAAACCCCAAGTAATCCAACCTCAACTGGAGTAGGCTTTTACCTTCACCATAAGGGGCCGAACCAGTATAATCCTCGTGTCCTTTGTCCTGTTTAACCCCTTTAAGCTTCCTAGTTGCGATGGCTCCACGACTAAGTCCTTGCATGAGGACATCTGCCGTGACAATTCCACGACACCTTTGTTCTTGTTACTCTTGGAGGTTGGAGACTCCTAGGCGGTAGGAGTGCTCCGGTGAGGAATCAACTTGCGATTTGTCCCCCGGAAAGTTTGTGAAGGTTTGGAGGCCGCCTCAAGGTCTACCACTAGTGGTTGAGAATCGCCTTCGTGGTGCTATCTCAAGGAGAATAGGGTGAGCCTTCGTGGTAACATCCACCTCTCTAACGGTGACTAGCTTCCCTCCAAGGAAGTGAACATCGGGATACATCCTCATCTTCGTGATTTTGGTTATCCCTAACTGTTGGAGATATTACCACTGGGCGTAAACCGGACAGGAGAGGCCGGGTTAACCCCATAAGTAGTTCATTATATCTCAAGCCCATGAAGACAGACGGTGACGCTTTATGAAGGCCCAGGGCCCAGAGCCGGTTTAAGGCCTGTAGACATAAACCGGTATTGATATGTAAACTTGTGTTGTAAGATAGAAAGAGCAGAGACCGAGCCGGACACGTTTATGAGCCGGCCTCGGGATTCTGTAAACCGACGGGCGTCAACCCATGTATATAAGGGGACGACCCGGCGGCGGTTCAAGGACAACAGACAACAACTCGAGACTCAGGCAAAGCATATTCGCTCCCTGGTCATCGAAACCCAAGCAATCCCACCACAACTGGATCGTAGGCTTTTACCTTCACAGTAAGGGGCCGAACCAGTATAAACTCTCTTGCGTCCCTTGTCCGCTTTAACCCCTTTAAGTTAACCCGTAGCGATGGCTCCACAACTAAGTCCTTTCTCTAGGACATCTGCCGTGACAAAACCACGACAGTTGGCGCCCACCGTGGGGCTATCGCACGATGGTTTCGAGTTCTTAGAGGGCAGCTCGAAGGACTCAAGGGCTACGCTGTAGGCCGGATGACCAAGAGTCGCCACGGCAAGCTCTACATCGACGATGCAGGCTGGGGCCCCGAGGCCGGCTCAATCGAGTAAAGAAACCGGGTCCCCTTTGGTGGCATACACGTTTTCATTGGCAAGATCGGCAAACCGGGCCCTGAGCCGGACATCTGCACCGACCTCGTCGAAACGGCTCAGCGTGCGAGATCTGCCCGGGTCAAGCCTGTCATGAAGCGTGCCTTCGTGGGAGTCATCCACGGAGGGAAATCTGAGGATAGATCGGACTCTGGTGGTGAAACCGTCGTTTATTCCGGCGATGAGTCATCAACTGGAGAGACCTAATCGTTATATCAGTTGCAAGATGGCCGGATTGGGGGCAGTTCCGATGGCAACAGTATTCCGGACCCCTTTGATCTGCCAAACCGGGTTGCGATGTTCATGGCCGGTACACAACTAACGCTCCACTCTTCGACCGCAGCGGCGATGATTTCCGGATCAACAGCGGCGACAGCGGCCGGGGCAGGAGGCCTTGTGCGACCGTCGGCTCAGGTTCTGTCTGATTTGTTTGACGCTTTGGCAACGCTGATGGCGGAGGTTAACCCGGCGGACCAAGACGCACATAATGCGGAGATCGCGAAGGTGAAAGATCAGATCACCCAGGCCAAGACTGACCTGGCAGCAGAGGATACCAGGATGGCTGCGGAACAAGCCGCATTGGATGCACAGGCTTACCGGCTTATGCTGGATCAGAGTGCGTCGAACGATGTCCTAAAGAGGAGGTACCGATCTCGCCTGGCGCCGGTTTATGAAGCTAGGAACCTCTTTAATACCCCAGGAGCAGGGACCAGTAATCCGCCGGTGGTAAACCGGGCGGAGGCATCTGGAGCGGGGGCGCCGGTTCAGCCGCGTTCGGTGGATCCGCCTCGCCAGAACAACATTGTGACACAGCATGTCCCGACACCACCAGGTCATTACTCCAACCCGATGGACAACATTGTCGCTGCCGCTTCACGGCTGGCGGCCATCCCGATCGAAGGCGAGTCTCCGGTGGCGGTCGAGACGCGTCGGGTTAGGGAGCTTCTTCAGACAGCCTTGGTTCAGCAGGAGGCTTATTCATACAGTCGCGATCGGATCCATTCCACTCCCCGCCCAAGCCGGAGTTACAGCAGGCGTATGGATGAACCGGCAGTGTCAAGCAACACGCGGAACCGTGATCCGCCCCGTGGCAATAACCCAGCGGGTGGTGCCGGTGATGCCCAGGAGGTGGTGGACCGGGCTCGGCACGTAGAGAGGCCGAGTTGGTGGTGCATCATGAAGCCCGTCAGCTTACTCCGGTTCGTCCAACCACGTCGGTGGAACCAGGAGTTACTTCTAGTTCTTTGGGAGTACCGTGTCTCGTCCCAGCGTTGCGCAATGTGCGCCTGCCCAAGGATTTCAAAGGCCCGCGCAAGGTGCCGAATTACACCACCGATTTGTCCCCTGAGACATGGGTCGAAAGCTATGAGATGGCCATGGAGATGCTGGATGTGGACGATGCGGCGTGTGCGAAATACTTCACCATGATGCTAGAGGGGACGGCCCGCACTTGGATGAAGAGCTTACCGGCTAATTCTATCATGTCATGGGCCGAGTTGAGAGCCCGGTTTATCCAGAATTTCAAGGATACATGCAGGCAGCCCATGTCGATTGTGGACTTAGCTGCCTGTGTCCAGGAAGAAGGAGAGTCAACAACCCGTTGGGTGCGCCAGGTTTCAGAGATTTTGCATTCATCGGACCGCATCAACGCTGATACCGCAGTTTTAACATTGGAAGGCAATTGCCGGTTAGAACCCCTGAAGTTGAAGTTGGGACGGCTCAAACGTCATTGTAATGACATGGGAACTCTCATGGCCGCTCTGGTGAAGTTTGCCGACTCTGATAGTACCAAGGATCCCGAGTCTGACGATGATAAGACAGGGAAGGGAAAAAAGAGCGGCAACGCCCAGGGGCAGCACCACAACCCGGCGGGTCATGGAAACGGCGGCAAGCGTAAGGCGGATCACGGTTTAGACTTTGTGGCTAATACCAACACACATGACAAGGGCCAGCGGCGTAAGGGTAAACCGCCCCAGCGCGGTGGAGGGCCAAGTCCTAACCCGGATCGCCTGTCTTATCTGTTGAACCAGCCTTGCCCGAAGCACGGGACAAAGGAGAACCCGTCCACGCACCTCTGGAAAGATTGTTACATCATGCAAGTGTTAAAAAATTCTGATTCTTTTTGGTATGATCATGGACCGGGTGGCGATTCAGGCCCCGGATCTCATGGGCCAGGTTATGGCGGAGGAAATTCCGTTTCAGGATTCCACGGTAATCAGGGTGGACATAACAATCAAGGTAATCAGGGCAACCAAGGTGGTTATAATCATCAGGGCAATCAGCAGCAACAACAGTCAGGTTATCAGAGCAACCCAAAGCAGTTTAATAGTGGGCAGTATCATGTCTTCACCACTAGTTTGTGCAAACGCGATCAGAAGCTTCATAAGAGGGTAGTAAACTCCGTTGAACCGGCGGTGCCCCGTTACTTGTGCTGGTCTGAGCAGCCAATCGTGTGGAGTAGAGAAGATCATCCGCCCCGGGTTGACAATCCGGGTCATCTGGCACTGGTGGTGGCGCCTCAGGTGGGAGGTTATAAGTTCACTAAGGTACTCATGGATGGGGGGAGTAGTATCAATATCCTTTATTATGAAACCTTCCATCGCATGGGGTTAACAGATAAAAATCTTAAACCGTCCAATACGGTGTTCCATGGCGTGGTGCCTGGTAAATCGGCATATCCTGTTGGTAAAATAGCTCTGGAGGTGGCTTTTGGAGATGAGCATGACTCGAGATTAGAAACTTTGACCTTTGAAGTGGTGAAAATCAAAAGCCCGTATCATGCCCTGTTTGGACGGCCAGCTTATGCTAAGTTTATGGCATGGCCTTGTTATGTCTATCTGCAGCTCAAGATGCCGGGTCACAAGGGAACTATAACAGTGCATGGGAGCCGCAAGATCGCTCTGGAGTGTGAAGAAGGTGATGCGGCTTATGCTGAGTCGGTTTGTGCAACAGAAGAGTTGAAGTTTTACAAAGACAATGTTGATCCGGCAGATATGACTTCATTGAAGAAACCAACTACAGAGCATGATCCGGCCCTGAAGTTTAAATCGGCTGATGAGACTAAGCTTGTTGACTTCGTGTCCGGCGATTCGTCCAAGCAGTTTAGCATCAGCGCTAACTTGGATCTGAAATAGGAAAGCGTGCTCATCGAGTTCATCCGTGAGAATCGAGACATCTTTGCGTGGAAGCCTTCTGACATGCCAGGTGTGCCGAGAGAACTCGCTGAGCACACTCTCAATGTTGATCCCAAGTATAAACCGGTCAAGCAGTTTCTCCGCCGGTTCAATGAAGAAAGACGCAAGGCTATTGGAGAAGAAGTAGCCAGGCTCTTGGCGGCTGGATTTATCGTTGAAGTATTTCATCCTGAGTGGTTGGCTAATCCGGTGCTGGTCCTTAAGAAGAACGGCACTTGGCGTATGTGTGTGGACTACACAGATCTTAACAAAGCTTGTCCAGCAGATCCTTTTGCCCTCCCCCGTATTGATCAAATTATTGATGCTACGGCGGGTTGCGAGCGTTTAAGCTTTTTGGATGCATATTCTGGTTATCATCAGATCAAAATGGCAGTTAAGGATCAGGAGAAGACAGCCTTCATAACTCCCTTTGGAGCCTTCTGCTATGTGTCCATGCCCTTTGGGCTCAAGAGTGCCCAGGCGACTTATCAACGATGTGTGCAGAATTGTCTTCATAAACAGATCGGCCGCAATGTTCACGCCTATGTGGATGATATTGTGGTGAAATCAAGGAAGAAGGAGACATTGATTGATGACTTGAAGGAAACCTTTGATAACCTGCGGGTTTATAAAATGATGCTTAATCCGGCCAAATGCGTCTTTGGTGTACCTGCAGGCAAGCTCTTGGGTTTTTTGGTGTCTAACAGGGGCATTGAAGCTAATCCGAAAAAGATCAAAGCCATCACCTCTTTGGCCAAACCGAAGTGTATCAATGATGTTCAACGCCTGGCAGGCCGGATTGCTGCGTTGAGCCGGTTTATCAGTCGCGTGGGCGAGAAGGCCATCCCTTTATATCAGATGCTGAAGAAAACGGATAACTTCGTCTGGAGTGACGCCGCTAATGAAGCATTTGAGGACTTAAAGCGGCAGCTGGCTAATCCCCCGATTCTCGCTGCTCCGGTTGACAAAGAACCATTGTTGCTATATGTGGCAGCTAACGCCCGGGCTATTAGTGTGGCTATTGTGGTGGAGCGCAAGGAGGCAGGAAAGGAATATCCGGTTCAGCGGTTGGTTTACTATATCAGTGAGGTACTTATTGAGTCCAAGCAGAGGTACCCGCATTGGCAGAAATTGGTGTATGGAGTTTTCATGGCAAGCCGGAAGCTTAAGCAATATTTCCAAGGTCATCCCATCACGGTGGTCAGCTCTGCTCCTTTGGGGGATATAATCCAGAACAGAGAAGCAACTGGCCGGATTGCTAAGTGGGCTATCGAGCTCGGGCCTCACGGGTTGAAATACATACCCCGAACGACGATCAAATCTCAGGCACTTGTGGATTTCATCAATGATTGGACAGAACTACAAGCGCCAGAAGAGAAGCCGGATCATACTTATTGGACTATTCATTTTGATGGGTCCAGGCAATTGGAGGGCTCGGGGGCTGGAGACGTATTAACTTCCCCACGAGGTGATAAGTTTTGTTATGTTCTCCGTTTAATGTTCCCTTGCACTAAAAATGCAGCCGAATATGAGGCTTTACTCCATGGTCTTCGGATGACTAAGGAGATGAATCTAAGCCGAGTTAAGTGCTTCGGTGACTCAGATCTGGTGGCTCAACAAGTGTCCGGCACTTGGGATTCCAAGGACCCACTCATGGCAACATATCGTCGTGAGGTGGATATTGTTGTAGGTCACTTTAAAGGTTATCAGGTGGATCATGTGGACCGGTGGAAGAATGAAGCGGCGGACGCTTTAAGCCGCCTGGGTTCCCAACGTAAACCGGTTCCACCTAATGTCTTCCTGGATGTTCTGCATCATCCATCTGTCAAGCTCCCTAGTGAAGAGGATTTGGCTATTCCTGATCTGGAAGCTCAGTTGGTGGCGGCTCTTCATGTTATCCCGGATTGGACGGTTCCATATCTGGCGTATATGAACCGGGGCGAGTTACCAGAGGATGAAACTTTGGCCAGGCAGATAATCCGGCGGTCCAAGTCCATGACTATTATCAATGGAGAGTTACACCATTGCAGTGTGACAGGGGCGTTTCAACGTTGTGTGTCTCATGAAGAAGTCCGTGAAATTTTGCGTGAGATCCACGAAGGAGATTGTGGTCACCACGCCGGTTCAAAGTCTTTGGTGGCCAAGGCATTTCGTCACGGTTTCTATTGGTTGACAGCTCATGCTGATGCCGAGGACTTGGTCAAAAGATGTGATGGCTGTCATAAATTCTCAAGGCGCGCTCATGTACCGGCTCAAGAATTGAGGATGATTCCAATCACCTAGCCGTTTGCAACTTGGGGGCTGGATATGGTTGGGCCTTTCAAGAAATCCAAGGACAAGAAGACCCACCTTTTGGTGGCGGTTGATAAGTTCACAAAGTGGGTGGAGGCAGAGCCAGTTAGTAAGTGTGATGTGGCTACAGCGGTTCAATTCATCAAAAAGGTGATCTTCCGGTTTGGCTTTCCACACAACATTATAACAGACAATGGTACCAATCTGTCAAAGGGTTCCATGAAGGAGTTCTGTCAACCTGAGCACATCCGGCTTGATGTGTCATCAGTGGCTCACCCCCAGTCCAATGGTCAAGCGGAGAGGGCCAATCAAGAGATCTTGAGAGGCATCAAACCCCGGCTTATGGTTCCTTTGCAACGGACGCCGGGTTATTGGGTTGAGGAGTTACCTTCTATGTTATGGAGCATCAATACCACACCCAACAGATCGACAGGATGCACACCGTTCTTCATGGTTTATGGAGCGGAAGCGGTTCTTCCTAGTGACATCCGTCATAACTCACCTCGTGTAGCGGCATGTGTTGAAGCTGGCAACGAGAAGGCACGGCAGGAAGCTCTTGACCTGTTAGATGAGGAGCGTGACATGGCGGCAGCCCGTTCGGCGATTTATCAGCAAGATCTGCGTCGTTATCATAGCCGCCGGGTTAGAACCAGAACCTTTCAAGAAGGCGATTTGGTGCTTCGTCTCATCCAGGATCAGACGGATATGCACAAGTTATCCCCTCCTTGGGAAGGACCCTTTGTGGTCAGCAAGAATCTGCACAACGGGTCATACTACCTTATAGATGTTCGAGAGCGCAAAGACTCACGTAAATCGGAGGAGGAGACCCACCGGCCGTGGAATATCGCTCATCTTTGGCCCTACTATACCTGAGCCATAGGCTCGGCTTATGTACATATTATGACAATGTATATATTATGATCAATATAATAAACCGGAACCTCAGCTAAAGCGGGGTATCTATTGTTTTTCTTACATCATGTGTGGTTACATGGAGCTTCTGTTTATAAAGCGGTGTCCGATTTACCCCTTGATTTAGCTTCTCAAAGCTTTATATTACATCACTTGGGGGCTTGGTCGTATCCGAACCATAGCTACACCTCTTGATCGGCGCAATGCCACAACATCACTTGGGGGCTTGGTCGTATCCGAACCATAGTCACACCTCTTGATCAGCTCAAAGCCAAATCAATCCGGGGCCAAAGAGAGTGTTGTAAAACAACAACTCAAACATAGGCACCCACTGAGCACAGCTCAAAATGTTACTCGGGGATTCTTTGCTATCGAAATGAACTAAGAATCTACACTTGTAATAGGCTATCAAGCCATGGCTTGGAAGCCTGGTGTATACACCTAAAACCCCAGGTTAACCTGCCAATTTAAGTAAGTCACTCCGCCCAGGTAAACCTGGTATGACCCTTCAAACTTTGACAAGTTACTCTAAAATAAAGACCCTGAACTTGTCAAGTTAAAACGATGATTGGTTAAGGATTGAGGACCATCTTAAAAGGCTTTGCAAAAATGGTTTAACTCAGTGGCCTGGCAGCCCATGAAAAGCCTCGAATTTGGGGCCTGGCAGCCCGTGAAAAGCCTCGACTACAACGGTTTTTTGCCTTTTGCTAAGTTTTTCTTTCTTTTGATAAGATTTGTGATGTTTTCAAACCGGTGTTTATCAACCCGGTTAGGCTATCAACTAAAAGTTGTCAGTACACGATCAAGTTATAATCCGGAGACTATCAGCCCGGTCTGGTTTTTGACTCAAAGTCACCAGTATAGAATAAACCGGTGTTTATCATAACCTGGAACGGTTTTATTGTCAACCAACATCATATAATAGGAGTTACTTGTACTCCAGATTAGGGTTATGACCCTCACTATGAAGTTGGTCAGCCAACATTATGCCTAAAGGTCATAGGTATCATATATTTCCATATTTGGTTATCTTTTACAACCTTGGTTATAAACCTTGGTCATATATATATATATATATATATATATATATATATATATATATATATATATATATATATATATATATTTGGGTATCATGACCCGCCCGGTGGTAAACCGCCAGGGCGCTTTAAGCTTCTTATCTGCAGGAACAGCTTGAATAAATGGCTATGGATTATGAACATCATATCTTAAGCATGTCGGATTAAGCAAGCATCAGTCGCACATAAATATGCACGAAGGCATACCAGACCAAGTGTTTTAACTAGCCTATTACAAGGTGTTTTAGTGCCCAAAATGATAATTGTTTTCTAAAATACGTGTTGCAGCATGTAGAAGACTAAACCGGCCTCCGGGTCATGATTCGTCACCAGCTTGGCCTGACGGCTGCGGATCATCTCACTCCGGTTCAACTCCCTCCTCTCTACCCAGTGGCTAGAAGTCAATGTAAGTGCATCTAGTGCCCCTTAGTGATTTTGGTGTATTGAAGACTTATAGGTTAAGGGACTAATGTGTTTATGAGTGTACACAGGTCTATAAGTCTATGAGGAGTTTAATATTTACAGAGAAAGTCGACCCCTAAAAATCAAGTTCTTCGACTGAACACTTTGGATTTCTGAAGACTTTGAAAGTGAAGAAATTGGTGTGACCTTGAAGACTTGGTATTCATTTGAGGAACATGAAGCGTGAAGACTTTTGTTTTCATAGTTTCATTTTCTCTTTCTTGAGTCATAGGAAACACCGTACTGTTAAAGGGGGTTGAGGAAATACTAAGGAAAAATTTCCATGTGATGCTCAACTCAAAATCCTACACCTACCAATCCCTTCGAGTGAAGCCATTGGAAATCTCATACAGTTCGGTCATATTCTTCAGTGACAGAGACGTAGTTCTTCTGGTCTCTCAGGAATTTGTTCTGACTGAGGAGTTAGGAATTCGCCAGTGTGGATTGCCTACACAGTGAGGAACATGATAGCCCTGAGGAATTTGATACTCAAATTTCCGACCGTTGCTGTGCTATGCGCCAGCTGTCCCAAAATATCTACCCACCTAACGGTCATATCATTGAAGGGCATTTATGTCTTATCATGTCGGGCTGCTCCCTAGGCTATAAATAGCCGCCCCCTACAACCACTAGCTGGTTGGCTGCTCCGAGAGAAACTGACATTTGTCATTTGAGAGCATCCCATCCTCCGAGGACTTTGAGCGAAAATCATCAAGTGAGGAAAACCCAAACCCAAACACCTACAAACCCAAAGTGATTGAGCATCACTGAAGAGATTGATCCTGCGTGGATCCAACGCTTGTTACCTTTGAAGACTGTGCTTCTTCCAGACGGTTAGGCGTCATGGTCTAGAGCATCCAAGAGGAATTGTGGATCACCGAGTGACCGGGTTTGTGAAGGTTAGGAAGTCACCTGAAGACTTACCACGAGTGATTGGGCGAGGTCTGTGTGACCTTAGCTCAAGGGGAATATGGTGAGGACTAAGTGTCCTGGACTGCGTGTTCAGGACTGGGTGTCCGGGACTGTGTGTCCTCAGGTTTAAATACCTAGCCGCCCTAACCAGACGTACAACTAAGACAGCAGTTGGAAGTGCTTTACCGAATCATTGTCTTCACCAAGCCAACTGGTTCTATTTCCTCAACTCTTTCACTCCCTCATAACTGTGTTGTGCACTTGTTCATATCTGTGTTTGAAGACTTTGACTGAAGACTTTCTCAATTTCCTCAGTTCAATTTCTTCAGTCTGTTTGTCTTCATCTTGTGTTATCCTGTGTTTACGCTTTATGTACTCTGTGCTGGTCTTCATTTCATCACGATGACCATGCTTGTGTTCTGCTATGCATACTTTTGAGTACTTATTCCGCTGCAAGTAGTTCTTCGCTAAGGAATTTCCTCATTGGCAAATTCCTTAGTGAAGAATTCATAAAAATCGCCTATTCACCCCCCTCTAGTCGATATAACGCACTTTCAATTGGTATCAGAGCAAGGTACTCCCTTGTTCTGTGTGATTTTGGTTTAACCGCCTGGAGTTTTAGTTATGTTAACCGCAGGTATGATCAAGGTCTCTGCTGGGTGTCCTACCTTCGATGGGACGGACTACCCCTACTGGAAGACTAAGATGCGAATGCATCTTGAGGCAATTGATAACGATCTCTGGTATGTTGTGGAAAATGGTGTTCCCTCTGTCTCACCCTCACTGAACGCTACCGATGTGAAGATATTCAAGCAACTCGATTCTCAAGCGAAGAATATCATATGTGGCCATCTGAGCAAAGGACAGTGTGGAAGAGTGAGTGCTTTGGAAACTGCTAAGCTTATCTGGGATAGGCTGTCCAAAGTGAATGAAGGAGTCTCAACTCAGCGTGACTCTCGAGTTGATGTTCTTCGCAATCTCTTCAACCGCTTCAAAAGACTCGACAATGAAAATGTTCAACAAACCTTCGATCGCCTCACTGACATCTCAAATGAGCTTCAAGCGCTTGGTGCCACTGACATCACCGACCATGAGGTGGTGAAGAAATTGTTGAGATCGCTTGATTCCTCATTTGATACTCTGGCATTGATGATACAAGAACGTGCTGATTACAAGTCACTTGATCCAGCTGATATCCTCGAAAGGCTAAATACTCATGAGTTCCAGCTTGTTAAAAAGAGAGACCTCTACGGTTCGAGCTATGGCAGATCACGTGCACTGAAGGCCAAGGCAGTTTCTGAGTCTAAAGATGAAGACTCTGGCAGCAGCCTTGGTGATCCTGAAGAACTGAGCCAGGAACTAGCACTGCTCGTGAAGAAATTTCAAAAGTTCTCAAGACGTGGTCGCTTTGGAAGATCCTCAATGAGCAATGATTCCTCATCCAGTGACTACAAGAAGAGGCTTTGTCACAAATGCAAGAAACCTGGACACTACATTCAAGATTGCCCTCAGTGGGAAAAGGAATCAAAGAAGAAGAAATACAAGGATTACAGTTCTGATGATGCGAAGAAAAAGAAGAAATCCTCAAAATCTTCATCATCAAAATCCTCAAAGTCTTCATCTCACAAGAAGAGCAGCTCCAAGAAGGCTCGGGCATTCATTGGCAAGGAAATGGACTCTGAAGCTGAATCTGAGAAATATGAGGAAGAGGAGGCATCTGAGGAGTCCGAGTCTCGCTACTGCATTCGTCAGCAAGTCTATCTTCAATTCTGAAGAAAATGGCTTCACCAACAAGGCTGATGAAGGCAATGATGACTACGCTCCCACCTATTGCTTCATGGCAAAGGGTGCCAAGGTACTCAAATATACCTCCTCTGAATCTAGTGAGAATGAATCTGATGAAAACCTCAAGCCCAGCTACTCTAAACTTGCTAAGATTGTTGTGAAACAACAAAGGGCTTTTGAAAAGGTTCAAAACATGCTAGACAAAAGTGATGATATGGTGAAGAAATGGATCGCACTAAAACCTTGGCTGAAAATCTTCAGAGACTTCAGACTAGGTTTGACAACCTTCAAGGTCATCATAACACTCTCTTATCTGATCATGAGAAGCTTTCTTATGAATTTCTTCACAGAAAGCAAGATCTTGAGAAGCTAAGAGTGAGTTATGAAGATCTTCAGAAGGAGCGCGATTCATTACTTGCTCAACAAATCAGCGCTGCTCAGGAAGAATTTGTTCCTCCATGTTTGAAATGCATTGAACGTGAATCTGCTAATTCTTCACCTGAATGTTCAAATGCTTCTAATGCTACAAATTCTTCAACTGTCTCTGCTATCACTAATTCCTCATCTGAGGACATTGCTAGTATCACTGACGATGCAGGGCTGAAGGAATTGTACATGACAGGCATGTACAAAAGCCTCAAAGGGCATTAGACTCTTTGTGATGTGCTTAAAAAGCAGATCCTCAACAGGAATCCTAGGAAAGAGGGTATTGCCTTTGAGAGGAAACTCAATGCTGATGGTACATATTGGAAGCCTGAGTAGTACCCCAAAACCTCATGGGTTGCTGCAAAGGGACCTCCAGTTGATCCATCTAATTTATCTGGCTTTACATGTGAATCTTCTCATTCTTCTGATGAGTCATTTGACTCCAACTATAAACTGTTTAAAAATCAGAATGGTGAAGTATTTGCTAGATACGTTGGCACTAACTGCAGGAACGGTTCTCCTATGAAGAAAATCTGGGTTCCCAAAAGGTGCCTTGAAATCTTCAGGTGAATGTCCTCATGACACCACCTGTGAAGAATAGGAACCCCAGATCAAATTCTTCATATGGATCCAAGTCCTCATATGGATCGAATTCCTCACGTGGATCATATTCCTCAAAAGGATCAAAGTAACATCATCGTGCTAACAACTCTATTTCGCAGGGAAGAGCTAAGGGCTATGAATATGAGCATTATTCTTCTAATCATTATGTTCATAAGTCCTCAAAGAATTTCTCTGCTTATTCATATGCTTACCCTAACTCCTCTTATGTGAAACGAAATGGATTGGCTTCTATGCCACCTTTCTCGTATGGAGCTCGTAGAGTGATGAACTCTTTGCCACCCCTTCAGTTGTGGGTGGTGAAGAAAAAGGACTAATCTCTTATGCAGGGTCAGGTCTCCAGACGTGCTCAAACGTCTGAAGAATTTGCTAGAGACCTGAAAAGTGCCTGAAAGGACGCCAGCTAATCATGAAGAAATGAACTTTCATTTCTCACGTCCTCATACTGTTTTAACTGTTGCATTGCTTGATGAAATTGGTCTGATGAATTGTGATGTCATATTCTTCACTAATGAAGTATATGAAGTTCGTAAGCTGCACTAATTCATCTGCAGGATGATCAACCCAAAGCCACTGAGTGGGTCCTCGATAGTGGATGTACAAATCACATGACTGGTGACAAGAATCTATTGATGGATGCTCCCTTATCACCATCGCACCTGAAGCATATCATCTTCGCTGACAAAGGCAAAAGCCAGGTATTGGGTCTAGGTAAGGTTGCGATCACAAAGGATCGACACATCGACAAAGTCATGCTTGTCGAGTCCTTAGGATACAACCTCATGTCTGTCTCAATGCTTTGTGATCTTGGTATGGTTGTTGTCTTTGGCAAGTATCGTTGTGTTGTGGTTATGGAAGCTGACAATTCCAAAGTCTTCGAAGGCTTTAGGAGAGGAGACTTGTATATTGTTGATTTCTCTACAGGACCGCAACCAGCCGTGTGCCTACTTGCAAAAGCTTCAGAAGGCTGGCTATGGCATCAACGACTTGGTCATGCAGGCATGAGGAATTTGCACACGCTTGCGAAGAAGAAGCACGTCATTGGCATTGAGAATGTCAAATTCCTCAAGGATGAGCCTGTGAAGCTGGAAAGATGACCAAGGCTAAGCATCCAGCGAAGACTATCATGACCACTACTCGACCATTCGAATTGCTTCACATGGACCTCTTTGGTCCTAATCATTACTCAGCTGTCACAAATGATGCATCTCTCTATGGCTTGGTTATTGTTGATGATTACTCTCGTTACACTTGGGTACATATTGTCACTTACAAACATGAAGTGCAGGAAGTCTTCAAACGATTTTCCTCGAGGGCTTCAACCAACTTCGGTGTGAAAATCAAGCACATCAGAAGTGATAATGGAACTGAGTTCAAGAATTCTGGTCTTGATGACTATCTTGATGAACTTGGTATTACTCATGAGTTATCTGCTCCTTACACTCCTCAGCAGAATGGCGTCGTGGAGCGCAAGAACAGAACTCTTGTTCAGATGGCTCGCACTATGCTTGATGAGTATAAGACGCCTCGTCACTTATGGATTGAGGCAATTTATACTGCGTGCCACATCATCAACAGGGTATATCTTCACAAATTCTTCAAGAAGACTGCCTATGAACTCCTCACTGACAAGAAACCCAATGTGAGTTATTTCAAAGTCTTCGGTGTTAAATGTTGGATTAGAGATCTTCATCACAATGCTAAATTTGCACCAAAAGCACATGAAGGTTTTATGCTTGGTTACGGAAAGGACTCGCACACCTACAGAGTCTTCAACAACGTTCTTCACAAGGTTGTTGAAACTGTAGATGTGCGGTTTGATGAAACTAATGGCTCGCAAAGAGAGCACCTACCCTCTGTGATAGATGAACCAGCACCTGAGGAAACTATCAAGTTCAAGGCTACTGAGGATGTCATTCCTATCGAAGAATCTGCTGAAGAATTCATTCCAGAACTTGAAGAACGTCAAGCTAATGCACCTGAAGAAAATGCTGAAGAAAATGGTGCTGAAGAAAATGCTGATCAAATTCCTCGACGACAACCAGCTCATCCTCGCGTTGCAAAAGAAGTGCAAGTTGAAAAGATCATCGATGACATTGAAGCACCAGGTCCTCTCACACGCTCAAAAGCTTCACATTTATCTAACTTTTGTGGGCACTATGCTTTTGTCTCTATCACAGAGCCCACTAAGGTAGATGAAGCATTTCTGGAGCCTGAGTGGATTCATGCCATGCAAGAAGAATTATATCAATTCGAGCTCAACAACGTCTGGGAACTGGTTAAACGTCCTGATCCTTGCAAGCACAATATCATTGGCACAAAGTGGATCTACCGCAACAAGCAAGATGAAAATGGCCTTGTGGTGAGGAATAAGGCACGGCTTGTAGCTCAAGGCTACACACAGGTTGAAGGAATTGATTTCGATGAAACTTTTGCACCTGTTGCTAGACTTGAAGCTATTCGCATATTACTTGCTTATGCTAACCATCACGATATCACTTTATATCAAATGGATGTGAAAAGTGCATTCCTCAATGGTAAGCTTGAGGAAGAAGTATATGTTGCTCAATGTAGCGACTCGACCCGAATGGATCAAGTCTCTGTGCTTAAGTGTCATCCCTGGATCGGTATGCTGACACACACAGTACTCGAGGATTTATAACAGAGGTAAATCACATGTATAAAGTAACGTAAATACTATTACCTCAATCCAAATAGCGGAAGTAACAAGGTTGTGGATTCCCATCAACACCAACGGCAAAGTTGAGTGTAGAAATCGTAACCCTAACGAATCACTTACTCGTCGTAAGATATCCTGCAACATGAAACGTTGCAGCCCGAAAACGGGTCAGCACATGGAATATGTTGGCAAATTCACACCATAGGGAAATGATGAACAAAGGCTATCACTACATGCATATATGGTTGGTGGAAAAGCTCTATGGTTATAATGTTTTTGCGAAAAGCCAATTTTTCCCTACTGCAAAGGAATAAATTTTATTTAACTACCATTGTGGTTGTGAAACATTGAGATGGTTGACAGCATCTCAATCCCAATTAAGAACGTGATTAAACCCAAATCAAATTTAAATTAAGTAACATGATGAGATCAACGGGATAATCCAAGAACTAGATACTCAAGATGTCCATAACCGGGGACACGGCTAATCATGATTAGTTTGTACACTCTGCAGAGGTTTGCGCACTTTTCCCCACAAGACTCGATCTCCTCCGTTGGATTTCTCGCACTACATGGTGTTTGAGAAACGGATGATCGAGACACAGTCTTTCAGAAGCATTTACTCTCTACTCCGGGCAGACCGTTACACCTACAATCCCCCTACATCTGCTAGTCCACCTCTTCAAGAGCTCACACAACTTACTCAACTATGCCAGAGCCCATAATGGCTTGTGGCTGCACACGGAAGTTTCTAGCATGAATAATCTTATGATCCCTTTGAGTCTGGGTGGCGGTCCATAGGATGATCACACGGGTACTCCGGGATATCCAAAAATACAGGCAACACTGGGTTCTCCAGGTGCCTCAATCCACCCAGATGTTTATTTAAGTAGCCACCTTAAGTTGAACCATTAATTAACAATCTCACATCTGTCATGGAAATTCACTCAAACCCAATCCACGTCTACGAGCATACCATAGCAATATAAGCAAACGTGAAGTAACTCCCAAAGGTTTGATTGTAAATAGGGCAATAGGTACTACCTCATCAACTACTTCCCAATACCCACATGTTATCAATCCTACTCATGCAATGTTTGAGGGTTGAATCTAATGCATAAAAACTGGGTATGAAAGGGATATGATCAAAGTGTGAACTTGCCTGCAATGTTGATGAAGATGATTCGCACTCAAAACTCTTCTACTCGTCACACTCCGTCAATCTATCGTAAGCAAGCAATAGTAACCACACATAAGCAATCACTCAAAAGATCGAGAAGAACGAAGAAGACACTTCGGAAAACATCAAAACCAAGCAAGTAACTCCTGCAACATAAAACAATTTCTAACAGTACCAAAATTATGTGAATTTGGTCTTATCAGAAAGTTTAGGTCAAGAGCTTCGCTTTGCAAAAAGAATCAACTCAAACGGAGTTACGGAACTTAAGTTATGAACAAAAGAAGTTTGAATATGAATTTGAACAAATTTCAAAATTTGAAAAAATTTCAAAAAGTTGACGTGACAGGTTAACTGGATAGGTGAAAACAAGACGAAACTATAGGCGCTGGTTTCATCTAATTTGGATGAACGAGTAAAAAGTTATGGCTATTTGAAAAATCAGGGCCAAGCTGTTTTGCAGAAGAAAAAAATAGCTACGGATAAAAGAATTCTAGATCTAACGTATAAATACAGATAACGAATAAATATACCTTTATAAGGTATAGAAAAGACGACTTCGGAGTGTGGAGACAACTTTCAAAAGTCCCGCCGGAGAGGAGAAATATATTTTTAGCTAGTCAAACCAAAATATTGATTTAACACGCAATGGATAATTTTTGGAGGCTCTATGGGTCTATATTTATAGGTGGAAAAGAGGTTTAGGGGTTAAAGGCTAGGCAATATGGGATTAAACGTAGACGAACAAATAAAATAAACGGGGAACCGCATGGGCTAAAAGAACCACGGGCCGGCTGCGCGCGCACGTACATGGCGCTGCAGTTTCTTTTCTTTCTTTTTTGAAATTGAAGAAAAAGAAAAGAAAAACTATGGAGAGAAAAAAAATGAGGAAGCATTATGGCCGGCTGGGCCTGGCCCATTTAGGAGAGAAAAAAAACGATGGGACGCCAGATGCTATTATGCAGCGCAAGGGCGATAAATAAATATGGGCCGTACGTACAGTTTTTTTATTAGAAACAGAAAGGAAAACTGTATAACCAAAAGAAAAATTAAATTGTACATAGACATATTATATATCAAAATTTTCAGAAAAAGATTTCCTATAGCGTGAGCATTTTTTTCTGGCATTAAATAAAATCCACAAAAATTCAAATAAATCAAAGCGTGCTACTGCTCTACTAAAATCCAATAAAAATCATTTTCAAAATACCAAAATTAATTCAAATTTATTTCTCTCCAATTTTCTGTTGTAGGGAATCATGTTACCCTATTTTCCATATATTTTTATTTTGGAGAAAAATAATTTGAATAAAACCCAAATACTCTAAATTGAAAATAATTTCCAAAAGGACTTTAAATTAGATCCTTTTAAACTTCCAACTCATATTTCATATGTTTTGAAGAAGTCATTTTATCTTCTCTCATGAAAATCATTGAGTTGCTTGAAGTTTCTGAATTGGAAATATTTTCAAATGATATTCAAATATTTTCAACACCCCTTTTCATTTAAATAAATGGAAGAAGTCATGTCATCTTCTCTCGAGGGTTTTGTGATGAAAAGAATTTGAATTCATGGAGATCATAAAAGCAAAATGAAAGTTTGGGAAAGTCCTTTTATTCCCTCTCATTTAACTTTCAAAAGATTTTGAATTTCACTCACTTTCAGTCAATCAATCACACAACAATCCAACAAACAATCAAATCTATCTATTTATTATAACATTCCAAAATTTAGAATTTTGGGATGTTACACTCAACCCCTAGGTTTTGAAGATCCAAAGCATCCTGACAAAGTCTTCAGACTCAATAAGGCCCTCTATGGCCTCAAGCAGGCCCCTCGGGCATGGTATGATACTTTGAAGGAATTCCTCATGAAGAAAGGCTTCAAACCCGGTTCACTCGACCCTACTCTTTTCACTAAATCTTATGATGGTGAATTGTTTGTGTGCCAAATATATGTTGATGATATTATCTTTGGCTGTACTGACCAACGTTATAGTGATGAATTTGCCTATATGATGAGTGAAGAATATCAAATGTCTATGATGGGAGAATTGGAATTCTTCCTAGGTCTTCAAGTTTGTCAACAACGCAATGGCATATTCATATCTCAGGAGAAATACCTCAAGGATGTACTGAGGAAATTCGGCATGCAAGATTGCAAAGGCGTCAAAATTTCGATGCCCACAAATGGCCATCTGTGCACTGATGAAAATGGTATTGACCTCGGTCAAAAGGTATACCGCTCCATGATTGGTTCTTTATTGTATTTATGTGCATCTAGGCCAGATATTATGCTTAGTGTTTGCATGTGTGCCCGATTTCAAGCTACACCGAAGGAATCACACCATAAGGCTGTGAAGCATATTCTTCGATATCTAGCTCACACACCAACACTTGGATTATGGTACCCCAAGGGCTCGGCTTTTGATCTCATTGGATATTCTGACTCTGACTATGCTGGTGATCGTGTGGACCGCAAGTCAACATTTGGTACATGTCATTTCCTCGGACGATCTTTGGTCTGTTGGTCCTTGAAGAAACAGAACTGCGTATCACTGTCTACTGCTGAAGCTGAGTACCTTGCTGGTTCTTGCTGTGCTCAATTGCTGTGGATGAAGCAAACTCTCAAGGACTACGGCGTCAACATGAAGAATGTGCCTCTCTACTGTGACAATGAGAGTGCCATCAAGATTGCTCACAACCCAGTTCAGCACTCGAAGACAAAGCACATTCAGATTCGTCATCATTTTCTTCGTGATCATGTGTTGAAGGGCGACATTTCTATTGAGCATGTGAAGACTGAAGAACAACTAGCCGATATCTTCACAAAGCCCTTGGATGAGAAGAGATTTAGCAAGTTGCGGTGTGAGCTAAATATCTTAGAATCTTCGAATGTTCTTTGAAAAGGACACTCATCCTAACACTTATGCAAACTTGATGACTTAGATGTGCAACACATGAAGAAACATTTTTCTTCAATCAATGAAGAATAACACTCTAAGTGTGAAGAAATTAATGAATAATTTGATTCTCAGAACCCTACGACAATTGTACGCGGTGGCTGAAATCATCATTCTTATACGGTGGGTCACACCACCACCAAAGTTGAAAATCTTCAATTTGAGTTTTTCCTCAGTTTTTGAAATTCCTCAGTTGTTCATTTTCTTCAACTTTGCATTGTCTTCACCACTCCTAATGGACGAGTTGGTTGAATAGTCCCCCCCACTTTCGTCCGGTTTTTTTTCGACTGGTTTTTTTCGCTAGTTTTTTCGTCACCTCCCCACCCCACCTCACCCCACCCCACGCACGCACCCAAGAAAACCACCCTGCATGAGGAACGCCGTTCCTCTCGATCCCCTTCCGTCGCCGCCGCCGTCCCCTCGATCCCATCTATCGTTGCCGCCGCCGCCTCTGCAAGGCAGGGCGGTTTGAATCCCGCAGCCGCTGAACTCCGGGAGATGCCGTCGCCGCCTCTCCAGGGCAGGGCGGTTTCAGTCCCTGCCGCCGAACTCCGGAAGACGCCGCCGCCACCGAACTCCATGACCCATGGCTGCCACACATCTTCCTCCACGCACGGCCGCACCCCCACCCATTTTTCTTCCCTCCCTCCGGCCTTCATCTCTACCCGTCCCACTCCTCGGCCTTCAATGGTGATCCGCTGCCTCCCGCTCCTCGTGCTCCGATCTGACAACTGATTCACCGCCGCGCCTCGGATACGTCGCGGCGACTCGGATACAGGCGACCGGCGGTGATCTGAGACCAACGAGTCGGCACCACATCCCTGGTACTTCCCTTCCCCATCCGCCAACCCTCTACCCTCCCCCTCTACAAAGGCCCGTGCGGCCCTGTCCATCCGACCTCGACGGACACGACCATCCGGGCAGACGCGGCCATCATGGATCACGAGAATGCCGGCGCCACCGGCGCCTTGGATGCATCGCCCGTCACCACCACGATGGCACCTCGCTGCTGCCGCTCGGCATGGATGGCCGCCCCAAGACATGGATAAGCTCTCGTGATCCCCACCCCACCCCTCTCATCCCCTGAATCCGTATCCTCTGCTCGTGCTCTCCTGTTCCTCCTGAAACGACGAGGGGTAGTGCCGGCCGTGGCTCAGCAGGATAGCATAATTAAGCTTGCCCTTTTTCTTTTGTGTTTGAATCAGATTTGCTGGTTCTCAGTTTTACATGCACGTATCAATCTTTCTTCTGTATGCAGGTTACACACCTGATGATTTTTACAACCTCTTCTGCAGATCTTCAGAACACCGAGCGAAATATTGGCTTGGAACGATCTTGGGTTGGCAGGGCGGCCAGACCAGGTGGCAAATGTGGTGCACGAGTCAACCTCACATCATACTGTGGTGTCTAGGATGGGCGTGGTGTAACATGACGCTTTCTAGAAGCATGTTATCGAACATCTCCACAGAATCACGAGCTTGCCTAATTCCCAAAGCATGTTATCATAAGGATGAGTACGGAGGACAACTCTCTCAATTCCCAAAGCACTAATCTTGTCCTAATTGCTCATATATTGAATCACTTTTCGCTGCAAATATGTTTTCTGTTTGATGAGCTAGAAGATGCTTGGAGGCTAAGGACAAAGAGGATCTGACGTTCACGTTTTTGGGAGGCAATAAGTACTTTGTGCACTTTGGCTGTGGATATGGGTACACATTCTTGATGTCTCGATGAATTGGAGAACAGATGTAATGGTACGTGCTCTATGCAAGGACATGAGAACAATCCTCCAAATTGAACTACGTGATGGGAGAGTAGGTAGGAAACTTTGTTCGTGTACGGGTTGCTTTTCCTGTATATAGCGGGCGCTGGAAATTTCAGTTGCGATGATAGCAAGGATCAAGGAAAAGAGAACAAGGGTGGGGCTTAAACTTCAGTACGGGTGCTTGCCGTGGTTCTGCTATGCATGTGGCTACATCGGGCATCAGGTCATGTCTTGTGCGCGTAAGTTCAGGTGGTGAACCTGTATGCTGACGACTGCGATGCTTACCACCGAGGAAGTTCGTGCAGCAAGCAGGAAGTAAGACCTGAATTTAACTAGATGACCCACAATATCTAGCAACTCAAACCATTGTCTCACATTAGAGTAATTTTTAATACAGTCATATAGCTATCCATGCTGACATGCTGTATTATTATTTTCATTGGAGGTTAATTAAGTATTTTTTTTCAGGCACCTTGGACAAATTTTGGAAAGAGGAGCACGACTCGGAGGTATGAGCCCCAGCAAGGGCCATCACAGCTGCGCTGACAAGCAAGTGTAAGTTGGTGATGGTGCCACCGTGTCAGAGTTCGGAGACTACCCTTGGAAGCACAAATTGGACAAAGTGCCTTGTGCCACTGGTGTTTCAACACCAGGGATGTGATTTTGCTCTATAGTTTGCAGTACATTAGACAATTTTGTATGCTATTCAGTAATTAATGCTAAAGTTTATTCCTACAGCTTGTACTTGAACAGGTCCCTGTTTACCGATGGCGAAAACTCATCCTTGATCCAGCTTACTTCTGCAAATGTTGACCAACAGACAATTCTCTTCATGCCTTATTCATAACATCAAATTTCTCAACCTAATGGCATCTGTCAAGGATCTCTAAAGCCGATGGATTAAACTTGTGTTTTTCTCATGTGTTCAGTATACATGGTTATCTTCGTAGGCTAATTTCACTTTTGATGAACTGATGATAAAGCGACAATGGAATCAGAAGGTGAGCTAAAAATAATCTTGTTATCTATTGTTGTTGCAAATTTTCCAGTATGCGTGTATCTATATCATAAAAAAGGAAGCAAGTTTATACCATGATTATAATGTCCTACTGATGTGCTTATTGTATCGATGAAACATCTCGAATGTATTTCTTTTTACAAATCTATTTATTTTTACTGGGCTTTTTACAAATCTAATTACTTGGATTCTTTTTTTCTTTTGTTTTATATTTAACATTAAAGTTTGCTTTTCTATCTTTTCTGATTCACAAATTACGGTCATGCCAATGGAAATGATGAATACACTTCTATAGTTGGTCGTAAAACCAGTCGAGCATCTGGCCAAACCCATTTGCGATGCAGGCCCAAAAAACTTCATCATTCATTCTGCAAGCTGCCTAAAGAAAAAACAGCACCACTGAAACATACAGTATGACTTAAAGGTAGCAATAAAAAACCATCTCTGGTTCATTAATTGGTTCGGATAATCAAATTATTCAATTGAAACATGTGAGAAATTATTATAAAAAGAATCTGGATGCATCATATTAAAAGTGGAATAGGGGCAGCGGCATCGATCCTTCGTAATGACCATCTGCTGGAAGGCGATGCGGTTGGCGAGAATTTGCTTAGCTCTTTCGATGACGCCACACGGGCATTCGTGAATTCCGAGTAAGCCGCGACCCGGTTTGACAGGGTGAGGGATGCGGGAGTGGTTGACAATGAGGTGGCCCTGTCTAAGGGCACCCAGTAGACTGAGAAAGGAACATTGTTTCTGTAACACAATGATATTTAGACTTTCAGAGCACCCCCTGCACTACGTGAGATTTAGAAGGTATTCAGATTAGTGTTTGCTGATATCTGTAAATTCCGTTTGTGTGAGTTTTATATTTTTCTATCCCTGTCGACGTAGTAATCCACTGTTCATTGATGTGCAGGTGGTACGGCCGGCGGATGCATCCATGTGCTAATCATCTGGCACCAAGCGGACGGAGCCGTACGAGTTGGGGCCACCAGCTGGCTGACAGCGCACACATGGGCGAGCATGAGCAACATGGAGCTAGGGAGTAAGCTGGGAGCGGATGGACGGGGCGTGAGGTAGAACGGGGGTGGGGAGCGGGCGGACCGTGGACAGAAGAGAACAACACCGGGTTTGTTAATTACTTTATGCACGATCACAGATTTATCTCTTTATTTATGTGGCTTATCAGGCTTGCTGCACGATCACAGATTTATCTCTTTATTTATGTGGGTGGACAGAAACATCCTTTCTAAAGTTTTCTTGGGGCTGTACTGACGAACAACTTGTTCAGTGATACCAACCCCTTCGAGCTCCCTCAACCCTTCGACAACACTTATTCAGTTTCTCACCACAAGTGAGTTCTATTTGCACCAACATTCGTGTTAATCATTGTACGTGCTGGTAATCAGAGTTTAGATAAATGCTACTAATGCTAGCGCTCGCCCTACATGGACAGAGTGGTGGCCGAACGATATGGTTAAATAATAAACTGACTTGGAAGAAGCAACAGAACTTATTATGGACAAAGAGAGATGCACAATTTTTCTAATCTGTTTATTATTGGTCGTTTCATGCATCGTTTAGGGTAAAAAATTCCTAGAACATGAGTTTGTCCTTGCATAATTATCCATGCTTGATGGCACTACATCGTATCAGCATACTTTAAGTTTGTCCTTGTATTATCATGTATTCAGGGGCAAAAATGCCCAGAACAAAGAAATGATGAATTGTATTGTAGTCATTCTTGTAGTTAAATATTATGTTTAAAATTGATCATCACTTGGGATGTTGCCAACTGCAGGGTCGATGAGACATTGAATTGCCATATTGCTTTTCCCTCTTATTGACATGTTAAGAATATATCTTTAACAATAGAATTTAATATTTGTGCTTTCAGGTAGTAAGAGACATGATCAGATCGCTAACCAGTGATGAAGGCGTTATGTGGTCGTTGACGTCATGCTAAATGTTGGTGTAGTGCCAAATAAGAAGATACGGAACAAAATCCCTAAGCTAGACATTATGGTATAATGGAAATTTGAGGATTCTTGCCTATCATACCCATTTGTAGTCTATATCATACTGCAAAATTCCATGAACATTTGGTCCACAATATATTTTTTGTTATATGGTTCCTGCCAAAGCGTGGATGTAGGTGGATGTGGGCGCTGTGGCCGCCACCAAGGATGTAGGGGTCGCGCCCCAAGCTGCAAGTACGTGGTAGGGCGTCAAAACTGACGAGGACACGGGAGCCGCACTGCAGCATGAGTGTTTTTCATAATTTATTTAGGTATGTGAAGTCTTTTTAATGTTCACATATATGCTGAAATTTTGACATTGAAGAACCAGCAATGGAGTTGTATGTAATTTCTTGCGAGAGCTATACCATTCTTTTTAGTACTAACTAATTCCCATGAGTGCCAGTGGTGAAATTTTCAGGCCTATGAACTGGATGATATTTTCATTGCTGGCAATCTTCATCAACCTATCTACGAGGACATTGATATACTAATTGCTGCACAAGTGTTCTCAGCACCGGCTAGCAAGAAGAGAGTATGATTGTTCAATGCTCACTGTTGTAAGCTTGTTTCACGAGGAGCTTCTCAGTGTTGTACATGTAGGGTGTTGATAATATAAATAAAATCTATTTGTTCATTCTTCTACTGTACCTCCGATTCGTCCCCCACGGTTCAGTAGAGTACAGTTATGTGCTAAAGTATTAGGAAGTCATCATCTTCTAAAACATATTGTTACCTACTCAACCCAGTAAGCAAATAAAGAGTGTGGTGAACTTAACACCTTTCTATCTTTATTTTTGTTTCTCTTATTCATAGCATCTTTTCCCCATTTATAAATCTAACGGTGGTGAACTTAGACTTTGTGTAAGGAGAGCCATTCTGTTTTCTTGAACTTAACAACTCCATATATCCTTATTTATCCAGAAAGCTTTCAGACGATACTCACACCATCTGACTCTTTGAAACATATAAATGTTTTTTCAGATCTATTACAATCCAAGATTTGTTAATTAATCATATTATTTATACTCATAAGTAGTATAAAGTTACCCCAAAATTGTTAATATGATTTTGGATTATATATTATGATGCTGAAAAGGACGTTATTGGTGCCCATTAAAATAACAGTATGAAATAACCCTGCATATATTTGTTGGTTTTTAATTTAAGTCTTTCAACTCAACTGAAATTATTATTTGTACTCCCTCCGTTCCTAAATATAAGTCTTCCTAGAGACTCCAATGTGAACTACATACGGAGCAAAATGAATGAATCTACACTTTAAAATATGTCTATATATATCTGTATGTAGTCCTTATTGAACTTTCAAAAAAGACTTATATTTAGGAACAGAGGGAGTACAACATTTACTAACTTTTATCTCCTATTGGCTATCTGGAACGATTGTGGGTATTAATGAAGAAGTCCTCGTTAGGTGGACTAGCTCAAAATGGAGAAGTATGTTGGTATTTTCGGTTGATTGTTTTAAGCATTTAAGCTCGTAGCAACTTGTAACGTCAATATCTTCGGGATGCCTTGCAATATTTTAGAAAACTATATTTTTTTTCCAGCATGATGTGATCCGGCCTGATCTAGCGTGCTGCCCTGAGACGTCCTGACCCCATTACTTCTCACATATGGCGGTTTTCAGATAGCGTAGACACATGGAGACAATTTGGTGATCCGATTCTCTCTCCCTCCCTCCCTCCCCCCCCCCCCCCTCTCTCTCTCTTAGTTGCTAATAGAATAATGAACAATCGATAAGACTAATATTATAGACCTCCTCCTCCTCAATCCTACCATGTATTATTCGACTTTTGTGCTAATACAGAAAAAAGTATGTTGTAAACTTGTGAGTCGTGAGCAATATTCTCTGGGCAAGTTTTAACCTGCTTATTCACAATTGATGCTGCATGTCAATCGCCCTTTCACCCTTATTTTTGATTTTAATGTCTTAGTGTATGTATAATTAGGGTTTTTCTCCGGTTGGTATTTGAATAGGAGTTGGTCGCTTCCCTTTACATCATAGTTCATAGTACAACACACACATTTCCTTTTGAGTCTTATGTGAATTTCATTTTGAGCCGATACACCAAATCTGAAGTTACATAATTCTAACAAAACTAAAAATTACTATAAAAATATAAATAAATGCCAATAAATTTTTAATCAACAAATGTTATCAAAGATTGATGTATCTACCTCTCCCAAGATAGCTGGGAGTAGCATGTTCTAGAAGATGTGTTTTGCTGCAGCAGTTTCTAAATGGTAAATTGTATGGTTTCAAGTGCCTAAGTTCATATGCAATAGTTTGCCAGCCAATTGCACATTGCAATTAAGTTTCTGGTTGTAACTTCTTGGAACATTTTTTAAAAGGGAACAAAATCATCCATGTGTTAATTTTAATTAAAGGAGAATAGCAATGCACACGCTTTCACGAGACAATCGATCTTAAGCATAAAAAAACATTCAAGTGTTATTATCATTTGTAATGCAATGCACAATAAAGAGGTCAATATTTGTGTACCATCTTTATTTTGTGCATCAGATATGATAACCCTTTTGTGTATAGGGTAGAGTTACATTTTATTATCGAAATACATTGCAAGCGAAGTACATTACAATTACTTTGGCTATATTTTCTATCTATATGAAATTTACATGCAACCAATACAAATTATGAAAAGCCCGTGGCAACGCACGGGCAGTCTACTAGTATATATATATATGAGTTTATGTCCTCTACATCATTCACTTATTGCTATTTCTTCAAGTTGCTTTTTCTGCTAAGTGAATGTGATCGGACCCTTCCCCCTCTATGCTATACTCAACCCAATCTATTCACAAATTCTTCATGTGCGTTCTATTTGAAACTCGTTCAAAATCTTCACTGTGTCCTTGTCAGCTGAAGAATTTGTGAACGGAACTTTTAACTTATCTTATCCAAATTTTTGGCTTTGCCGCTCAAACCGTTCCGCATCCCACAAAATACTTATCTATTCACCCACGATCTAACACGATCTTCACTTCTCAGTATCTGGGTGACACATGTAAAGTGAATGAGAAGGGTCAGGGGCACGTTCGTCAAAAATCTTCGGGCGAACAGTTTTTCACCGTGGCTATAAATACCCCCTCTCCCCTTCCTCACTTCCTTTACTCCGCTCGACCTCTCTCCAGCTCGAGCTTCTCAAACCCTAGCGCCGCCGCTACTTCATCGTCGCCGGTGAGGAAGAGCTTCACTGCCTCGACCCCGTCGCCGCCGTACTCGCGCCGGCCACGGAAATCTTCACTCTGCCGCCGCCGTAGCCGTCTTCCTCCGCCGAGTTAGGGCGTGGAAGATCTGCACAGATGAACTTCACTTCTCCACCTCCCAGTTCATCGTGTTCTTCGTCCAAGGTAATTAAAAGTTACTTTTACTGCCCTCTTTGATTCAAATGATTACTACAAAATCTTCAAGGGTGTTTATTCTTCAAATCCTCACACACTAAACACCTCACATATCATCTGTTCTTGATTCGTTTCTCTAAGCATAATTTTTCTTCAAGATTCCTCAATTGTGTGGATCTTCGATCTATACAACTCTGGAACCTAAGACAAAGAACGCTTAGTGAAATTCTTCAAGACTCATCTGGTCAAATTCCTCAAACTTGTTCTTTTTGAAAAACCTTCTGAGAACGCATATGACCTCTCCAAATTCCTCGCAACTATACTCTATTCACAGGTACTCATGTCCGCTGCTGAATCTCTAGGTTCTCATCAACTTAACTCATTTGCAGCATTCCTCGAAGAAAAGTTGCATACTTCTTCAGAGAATTCAATTGTTCAAATTCCTCATCTGAAGAAAATGGCTGATGGAAAGAAGCCACAGAAAGGAGGAAAGAGGCCTGAGGTCAACACTGCATTTGAAATCCCTGAGGACATCTATGCTGGGTACTGCACACCCCCTGAGGAAGATAAAAATCAGCGCAAGGTGCGCATTCAGAAGATAGAGAGGAGATGGGCAAGAGAGTGGAGGGAGTACAGGTATGTGACTCCCAAGTACATGAAGAAATTCGCACTCAATCCTCCATGCCCAAGACCTCCGTTGGCACCTGGCCAAGAAGCTGGTCCCACCAGCCTCAAGCGTGGTGAGGATTATCCTGATGAATGGGCCAAGCGCCAGGCCAAGCTGGCTAGACAAGCCAGAGAAGCAGTGAGGAAATTCAATGAAGACTCTGCTGCCGCTGAGGCCTCTGTCAAACCGAAGAAATCCATGGAAAAGAAGCCTGCGCGTAAGCCAAGTGCTTCACCTTCAATGCCCTCAAGGCCAAGTTCCTCAGCAATGCCCTCACGGCCAGAATCCTCAAAGCCCTCACGGCAAATTCCTCACGCTGCTCCTGCTCCTCCAAAATCCTCAGCTCCTCCGCATAAGTTCTCAGCTGCTCCTACCAAATCCTCAACACCTGTGCATCTTGCCACGTGCCAAAGGACTACAGGGATCTCTATTGCCTCAGGAGCTTCAGAGATAGGCAAGTCAGGGCCGCTAGAGCCAAGGGCACAAATGTGCCTCTGCTTTTGGATCCAAAGTTGATCCTCGATTACATTGATCTCTGGCACAAGGACCCAAACACTCCTATGCCTGACTTCAAGCTGACTCCTGGCCAAAATCATATGCTGACTGCCTTCATCCAAGAAGAGAAATGGAAATTTGAGAAGGCCAGGCAGATCAAGAAAGCGCAGTACAGGAAGGAAAAATTCCTGAAGAACAACGTTGTCTCTATGACAACTGATGATCTTGTGAAGATCCAGTCTGAAATCAAAGTCCTCAGCGATGATTTCAATGCTACTATGCTGATTGGCAAGGAGCCAAGGTCAGGTTTGTTAAACTGACTGAGAAGTTCACCTCCAATGTCGCAGCCCCATCGCAACAAGAAATTCCTCAGACTTAAGCATCTGCTCAGCCAACTGAAGAACATGCCAGCACCGCTGATGACATTCAGGCTGCTGAAGAAAATGTGAGTTCCAGGGCTGATGACTGCATTCCAGCCGCTGATGAAATTGCCAGGGCATCCACTAGTGGTGCGCTTGAAGAAAATGAAGAGGTCAGGGCAACTGCATCAGTTGTGCCTGAAGAAAATCAACCACATTCCTCTGCTCCTCCTGCCCCTACCCCAACTCCAATTCTTCCATCTGCATCAGATGTGAAGAAGACAAAGGCTGCAGAGTGTGCAGCAGTGAAGAAAAGGAAAGCATCAGCTTCATCAGATTCTTCAGCTCCGAAGAAGATGAAGAAATTGACCAGCTCAGTTGCAAACCCCATTGATGTTGTTCCGATCTCAACCATGCCATCAAAGGACCTTGTTTCTTTTGATGAAGAATATGTGATCCCTAGCGGATCTGATGAAGAAAATCCTTCTGCTGCTTCGTCAGAGCAGATGGATGAAGAAATTGAAGTGGATGAAATCCCTTCAACTCCAGCTGTTTCCTCGCCTATGCCTCAGTTTACTGCTGAAGAGGTCGGCATTGAAGAAATAGAAGATGAAGACGTGGACATTGGCTGCACCACACCAGTGATGAATGATGACTTTTGAGAAAGTCAGCACCCCAACTCTCCACTCTTCACACCTTTACAGCAAATTCCTCAGTCCCCTGTTGCTACTGAAGTACAAATGGGATCTGAAGAACCTCGTGCAACCCCATCTGTCCATGAAAAAATTCCAGTCACTAGTGCTGAAGAAACTGCTGCTACTGAATCACTGAAGACACAGACTGCACTGAAGAGGAACCAGAAATTCCTCAGCCTGAAGAACCTGAGATTGCGATTCCTGAGGTTGTAATGCAACTGACTGACACTCCTCTGCCCAAGCCAAAGGATCCATTCTCAAGGAAGCAAAAATTCAAGGCTAATGATTTCTTCGGCGAGCACGTATTCTTCACTGATTACAAACCCTATGACTCTGCTCACATTAGGAAGAGGCGTTTCTGGACTGCCAGCCAGGCAAATTTTTATTCCTCAGTGCTGTTCAACAAAGACAAAGTCTTCGATCATGAGCACATCCCTCACGTGGATATGGAATCTCTACCGTGCTTCGTGCCAGTCCTCAGTGTTCTTCATGATGCTGGGTTGTTAAATTTCTGCACTGATATATGTGATTGGAATGAAGAGCTCATTCTTCAATTTTATGCAACTCTGCACATCACCGGAGACTCTGAAGATACTCACTACAAGGCCCCAGCTACTGAATTGCTTCGTGCTTTGCCTCTCAGTCCTCCCCTTGAAGCTGCTCGTTGCGTCTACAGTGAACCTGAGCTTACAGATCACTATATGCAAGTGCTGATGAAGCCATTGAAGCCAGGTCCGGCCCCAAGAACTAAATTCCTTGTGAAGGAATTGTTATATGTGCCTCGGACTGTCTATCGCATTCTGACGAAGACATTGAGTCCTATCAAGGGCCACGACTCGAATGAAGAAGAAGTCGTTGGCATCATGAAGAATCTGCTTTTCAATATCATTCATGGCGTTCCAATCAACTTCCATGATTTCTTCATGAGGACTCTGGCCAATGTCGCAATGTCACCTTTTGAGTTGAAGCCTTATGCTCCGTGGATTATGAGATTCATCAGAACAAGGTCTTCAATCAACTACAAAGCTGATACACTGAACCATTGCAGCTACTTGCCCCCGATTGAAGTCCTCAAACGGACATTTTCCTCAGCTGATGAAAAGGGCAAGGCTACTGCTGTTATTGATGAAGGCATTCGTCCATTGGATGGTCAATTTCGCAAGGCCGCATCCAACTCCACCAATGATGACTCTGCCACCCATGACTCTGCCGCCAACGGAACCAAGCCAATCCTCAAGGCACAGCTCCCAGGGTGATGACTGACCATGAGCTTCTCCTTAGTCTTCACCAGAAGGTTGATCGCAATCACAAATGGGTCAAGCGTCAGTTTGGTTCAATTCTTCACAACATGACTGCTACCCACAATGCAATGAAGAAAAACCATTACTACCTCCATGAAACCTTCAACCGTACCTGGGATGTTCTGTCTCACATTTATAGCGTAGAAGATCTGAAGAAAATGGGTCTCAAGGAAGATTTTGACTGGTCTGCTCCTCCACCGAAGAAATACAAGAAGGTCAAGGTTCCGTCCTTGGTGGCCAGCTCCTTTTCTTCATCGCGTGACACCGACGAGCATGAAGACTTGGACGACACTGCGGCAGGCCCTACATCAACAAACGACCCCAACAACGTTGGCGCTCCTTCATCAACTTGATATTCTTCAGGGGCGTTAGTCCTCATTTTCGAACCTTTTGGTCATTCGATGACAAAGGGGGAGAAATTTGAGTTAGTCTTCAAGCGGGTCTATCTTTTATGGGCGTTTTTTTTTCTAAGTTACAACTCTCGTTCTTCTGATGAGTTTGTTGGATCGAGTTGTAAACTTAAAACTCTATGGTGGCCTGATACTTTTGTTGTTTCTTCTGCATGCTTATTCCTCGTTAATGTTATTGCACGCATGCTGAATTACATCAGTCACCATATTTCATCATGCATTTCAAATTCTTCATATATTATGTCAAATGCGTGTATGAATTACAAGATATAGGGGGAGATCTCCATGATTCAACTCTTCAAGTGTGCATTGCTTCAAAAGCAAATTCCTCACTATGCACATCTTCAGGGGGAGTTCTTCTATATCTTGCAATCAAATTCCTCAATATCAGTATTTACTCTTCAAATGTTTATCCCCGTTGAAAACTTAACCTATATTGTCATCAATCAGCAAAAAGGGGGAGATTGTAAGTGCATCTAGTGCCCCTTAGTGATTTTGGTGTATTGAAGACTTATAGGTTAAGGGACTAATGTGTTTATGAGTGTACACGGGTCTATAAGTCTATGAGGAGTTTGATATTTACAGAGAAAGTCGACCCCTAAAAATGAAGTTCTTCGACTGAAGACTTTGGATTTCTGAAGACTTTCTGAAGACTTTGAAAGTGAAGAAATTGGTGTGACCTTGAAGACTTGGTATTCATTTGAGGAACATGAAGCGTGAAGACTTTTGTTTTCGTAGTTTCATTTTCTCTTTCTTGAGCCATAGGAAACACCGTACTGTTAAAGGGGGTCGAGGAAATACTAAGGAAAAATTTCCATGTGATGCTCAACTCAAAATCCTACACCTACCAATCCCTTCGAGTGAAGCCATTGGAAATCTCATACAGTTCAGTCATATTCTTCAGTGACAGAGACGAAGTTCTTCTGGTCTCTGAGGAATTTGTTCTGACTGAGGAGTTAGGAATTCGCCAGTGCGGATTGCCTACACAGTGAGGAACATGATAGCCCTGAGGAATTTGATACTCAAATTTCCGACCGTTGCTGTGCTATGCGCCAGCTGTCCCAAAATATCTACCCACCTAACGGTCATATCATTGAAGGGCATTTATGTCTTATCATGTTGGGCTGCTCCCTAGGCTATAAATAGCCGCCCCCTACAACCACTAGCTGGTTGGCTGCTCCGAGAGAAACTGACATTTGTCATTTGAGAGCATCCCATCCTCCGAGGACTTTGAGCGAAAATCATCAAGTGAGGAAAACCCAAACCCAAACACCTACAAACCCAAAGTGATTGAGCATCACTGAAGAGATTGATCCTGCGTGGATCCGACGCTTGTTACCTTTGAAGACTGTGCTTCTTCCAGACGGTTAGGCGTCATGGTCTAGAGCATCCAAGAGGAATTGTGGATCGCCGAGTGACCGAGTTTGTGAAGGTTAGGAAGTCACCTGAAGACTTACCACGAGTGATTGGGCGAGGTCTGTGTGACCTTAGCTCAAGGGGAATACGGTGAGGACTAAGTGTCCTGGACTACGTGTTCAGGACTGGGTGTCCGGGACTGTGTGTCCTCAGGTTTAAATACCTAGCCGCCCTAACCAGACGTACAACTAAGACAACAGTTGGAACTGGTCTACCAAATCATTGTCTTCACCAAGCCAACTGGTTCTATTTCCTCAACTCTTTCATTTCCTCATAACTGTGTTGTGCACTTGTTCATATCTGTGTTTGAAGACTTTGACTGAAGACTTTCTCAATTTCCTCAGTTCAATTTCTTCAGTCTGTTTGTCTTCATCCTGTGTTATCCTGTGTTTACGCTTTCTGTACTCTGTGCTTGTCTTCATTTCATCATGATGACCATGCTTGTGTTCTGCTATGCATACTTTTGAGTACTTATTCCGCTGCAAGTAGTTCTTCGCTAAGGAATTTCCTCACTGGCAAATTCCTTAGTGAAGAATTCATAAAAATCGCCTATTCACCCCCCCTCTAGTCGATATAACGCACTTTCAGTCAACAGTTGCCCAGTCGATCCCAGTTAGGGCTTGGAATACAGCTTCATCGCTTATAAGCGTGGACGGTTCAATGGCAGGGGCATAAGTATGCTTACGGATTGGTGGGATAAGATTTTGCGCTTCTGGAATTGGTGCAGCAACCCTTCTGTTCTTGTCATCATAACTCGCCTGGTAGTACGAGAGATCCGCTTCTTCAGCCAATTGACAAGCCAATGGACGTACTTCCCGTTTATGGTTCGAAGATCATCATTGCCAAATTCGGTTCCGTCTTCTTTCAAGCTGGGATAGCCTTGGGCCGCTTCCACTGGATCAAAGTCAGGTACCCATGCTTTTGCCCGGGTTAGTGCGGTCAGAGCGCCCGCTCTTGCGGCAGACTTTTTTAGCTCTTCTACCAGGGTAGGAAGCATAGATAACTTTTCTAAGGTTTCCTTGATTAAGGTGGGAGGAGGCTTATTGTGTGAAGCGGTATAGATGATCCTCTGCGCGCCGGTGTACAACTGCTCTATCAGAGTGTAGGCAGCCTTCAGCTTCTTCTGTACATCAGAGCCTAGATGGCTAATGCGAGTTCCTGCGCCATTGTACACATCAGTAAACCGACAACACATGGGAAGACATGTTGAAAGTATTAAGGAAAAGATGTTTACCGAACACAGCAGCAGTCATCGCATGAATCTGCCGCTTTACACCGGTCAGTTCATCAACCACCGGTTTAAGAGCTGCTTCTGCGTTCTCGTCCCTTTTTATCAAAGCGGATTTTTCAGTCTCCCAATCCGCCCGCTCCTTGTTGAAGCCCTCTTTCAGTTTCTCCATAGCGCCTAGAGCGTTGGTCAACTCTTCCTTGGCTTTGGAGGTTTCGGCTTGCTGGGATTTGAGGTTCTCTTGCAGATCAGCGGTTTGGCTTTCCTTCTTACTCAGCTCAGCCTATAAAGAGACAGATATATCATGAGTTGACAGTACATATTTGAAGTACCAAGCACATAACAAGTTATGCCCTTGGTACTTGAGGGCTAATGCATATTTGCTCTTTGTCAGAAATTTTTACAAGTCCCAAGCACAATACAAGTATTAATCTTGGCACTTGGGGGCTAATGTGTGTTTGCTCATAATTGCTGTTATGGGAATTCTTCTACAGTCCCGGTTCATCTTTACAAAGTTAAACCGGCCCTTGGGGACTACACCAGTGAAAAAAGAAGTGTTGCAAATATAACGATTGTTACTAAAAGTCCCGATTTAGATTGATATCATAAACCGTCACTTGGGGGCTGCTGGAGTTGATATTCGGAATTCACAAGAGAGATAGTTAAGCAGAGTCGAGGATTAATTACCTCATATCGCTCTTTCATCAAATTTACCAAATCGGCTTCGTAATCACGACTGGTGTACAGACGGTTCAAGAAGCCGGAGTGAAGGTCTTGAGCATTGAGATGGGCATAATTTGACAAATCGGCGCTCCATTTTCCTTGGCCAATAGCAGAGAGCTCGTCCTTGGCAGTATGCTTTGACAAAGCAACACGATTGCCAGGAGTGGTGTGGCCAGTGCCAGTAATCATAATGTCATCATCCTTGTCATCAGCAGCCGTTACCGGGGTTGGCGGTTTGTCAGTAGCTTTAACTGGACTGGCCGGTTTGTCATTAGTTCGGACAGGGCTGGTTGGCTGGTCAGCATGGCTTGTGGTGTCAACTTCTACCTGCTCAGCAACAAAGTCATGATCTTGAGGCGGTGGTCATTAAGCATGGCGTCAACATCGGTCTCTTCAGGATTTGGAGTTTTTTCCGGTTCAACAGCCACGTTATCATCAGCCGGTTTATTCAACCGAGCCTTCTTGCTGGGTCTGGGCTTGGCGCTGAGAAAAATAAACATGAGGATCAGTGCAGTATATAAAAATAACACATCAAGGATAAAAACAAGTATATAGCTCACCAAGAACTGTTTTGAGGGGTGGAAGTTTGGTGGCAGACGACTCGCCAGAAGATGAGTGAGAAGTACCCTGATAATTTGAATCAGACGGGTTAAGAGGCTGGCGGAAACAACCCGCTTTGGGGCATGAAGTGTCAAGGGGATAAGAGACCTCTGATCGGTGTTTCCAAACCGGAGTGTTCGGTAAACTGGCGGAGGTAACTACCTGGCCGCTGTGCCGGGTTGTGCGGCGAGCCTCGTGCTGCTGCGTCTTCAAAACAAAGTTTGGGTCCAAGTAAGCAAGGGGGTGAGAAAATTTTACTTTTCGGTTTGCTCGACGGATTTTTGATGTTGGCTGAGGATCTGAATCAGAGGAAAGAATGATTACCTCTACATCATCAGCGTGACTGCCTTCAGCGTCATCCTGATAATAATCATTGTCAATGAGGTGTACGAAAAATGAACCAAGAGAGTCAAGTTCTACCTCTGATTCCGGGTTACCCACATCATCATCAACATTTAGCTCGGAGGATGCAGTGGTCCTTTTCTTGGCAGGTTTTTTAACAACCTTGGTCTTTGGGCAAAGTGGCTTGGCCGTTTTGTCTTGCGGCTTTGCCGGTTTGTCTTGTGGTTTCTTGTTCCAGAACGGATCATTACCCTGTCAGAAAATAATCACAATTTCAGAGAATATTTGGACAGAAGCAACTTCAGATAAAAAGATTATATGATTCTTACAGCTGGCGGTTTGTTGAAGGTGCAGAAAGGGAGTAGTCTCCGGTTCGTTCAGCATCTTCTTTACAGCTCAATAACTTCCGCATCTGTAAGCTGAATGTCAATGTGTCGTTGAGCATCCTTCAAACTCCCTATGTACTCACACATCAAACCGGAGTGTAACGCCCACGATGCGGCTATATCTCCCACGTGTCGAGGCACGACTTAGAGGCATAACCGCATAGTGGTTTTGTCGCAAGAAGGGTCATCTTCACACAATCCCATGTAATGAACAAGAATGGGATAAAGAGTTGGCTTACAATCGCCACTTCACACAATACATAAATATCATCATACATCATTCAAAATACAATCATATGGACCGACTACGGTCAAAATCCAGAAGAAAATAAGACAACCCCAAATGCTAGATCCCTGATCGTTCCAACTGGGCTCCACTACTGATCATCAGGAAAAGACACATAGTAACGACCACGTTCCTCGTCGAACTCCCACTTGAGATCGACGCCATCATCTGCACTGGCATCGTCGGCACCTGCAACTGTTTTGGTAGAATTTGTGAGTCACGGGGACTCAGCAATCTCACACCCGCGAGATCAAGACTATTTAAGCTTAAAGGGGGGAATGGAGCAAAGAGGTGGAGCTGCAGCGGCAAAAGCATATATGGTGGCTAACTTGCGCAAATGAGAGCGAGAAGAGAAGCAACGGAACGGATGTCATCTAGCAATGACCAAGAAGTGGTCCTGAACACCTACTTACGTCATGCATAACTCAGACCGTGTTCACTTCCCGGACTCCGCCGAGAAGAGACCATCACGGCTACACACGCAATGGATGTATTTTAATTGGGTCAAGTGACAAGTTATCTACAACCGGACATTAACAAATTCCCATCTGCCTCATAACCGCGGGCACGTCTTTCGAAAGATAATACCCTGCAGGGGTGTCCCAACTTAGCCCATCATAAGCTCTCACGGTCAACGAAGGATAAACCTTCTCCCGGAAAGACCCGATCAGTCTCGGAATCCCGGTTTACAAGACATCTCGACAATAGTAAAACAAGACCAGCAAAGCCGCCCGAATGTGCCGACAAATCCCGATAGGAGCTGCACATATCTCGTTCTCAGGGCACAACGGATGAGCCAGACGTCGGGTTGGCATAGACCCTGGTTGCCCAGGGGGCGCCGGACATCGCTCGGTTTGGGCCAGCACTCGAAGGAGCACTGGTCCGGGGGTTTAAAATAAGATGACCCTCGGGCTCGCGAAAACCCGGGGGAAAAGGCTTAGGTAGCAAATGGTAAAACCAAGGTTGGGCCTTGCTGGAGGAGTTTTATTCAAGGCAAACTGTCAAGGGGGTCCCATAAATCACCCGACCGCGTAAGGAACGCAAACTCAAGGAACATAATCCCGGTATAACAGTAACTAGGGCGGCAAGAGTGGAACAAAACACCAGGCATAAGGCCGAGCCTTCCACCCTTTACCAAAATATATAGATGCATTAATTAAATAAGAGATATTGTGATATCCCAACATATCCATGTTCCGACATGGAACAAACTTCAACTTCACCTGCAACTAGCAACGCTATAAGAGGGGCTGAGCAAAAGCGGTAACATAGCCAAACAACGGTTTGCTAGGAAAGGATGGTTAGGGCTGACATGGCTAAAATGGGAGACATGATATAGCAAGTGATAGGTAGCGAGCATGGCAATAGAGCGAACAACTAGCATAGCAAAGATAGAAGTGATTTCGCGGGGTGGTCATCTTGCCTGCAAGATTCTCAGAGTTGTCGAAAGCCTGATCCTCGTAAGCGTACTCGACAGGTTCCTCGTTCACGAACTCGTCTCCCGGCTCTACCCAAGACAAGAACACAAAATAATGGAACCACAATCAACAACGAGAAATGCGCAAATAACATGATGCAAAACATGTATGATATGCAAGATATGATATGCGATGCATATGCGTGCTCCGGAAGGAAAATGATGAACATGGCAGTAACTTGGCAAACCAAGCATGCCACTGGAGATGAGGTGATTTCGGTTGAAATCGATATAAAGATCACCGGAATCGGATGCACGGTTTGCAAATGGCAAGCAAAACAAGAATGACACGAATCTGCGATAAACAGCAAGATAGCACTTAAAATGCAATAAGCAACAATGCTACAGCACTCCAACATAGCAACAAAGCACATTACAGTAAACTACAGGAGATGCTTGACAAAATATGAACACTGAGCTACGGCTAGTTCACAACATATCAAGCTCAAACAAGCATGGCAAAAGTGCAAAAGATTACAGGTTCACAGACTTAGTGAAAAACTGGACATGGCAGAAATCAGCATCAGGTAGCAATGTTCAGAGCACGAAATCAACATGCTACAGGAACTTAACATAGCAAAAGAAGGCATGGTAGTGTTCTACTAAATGCACATGACAAAAGTCCCTTACTGACCATAAGCCAAAAAGGATCAGAAGATATGATGGCAAGCATGTAAACATAGCAAGTTTCGTTATCAGGTTTCAGACTTAGCAGAAAACAGAGCATGGCAGAAATATTAATATGTAGGCCTCTTTGTGAGCTTGACGCACTCACTACAGAGCAATTCATGACAAACCAAGCATACCTACAGTAAGATGGCATGTTTATGAAGCTAACCATGGCAAGAACAATTGCATAGCATGTATGGATCAACTACAATAAGCTTGGCAAAAATGCAAGTCATGTTAAGAATCTGCCAGAAATATTTTATAGCAAAAGTAGAGCAAGATTGAGTCGTGCTATGGTACTCTAAAATTGCAAACAATTGCAGGAATGGATCAATTACAACTATAGCTACAAAACATCCTTACTGAATATCTTCAAAATATGCATGGATCTCTCTATAGCATCAAGTTTACATGGCAACAAAATTACAGCAGACAAGGACTTAGAGAAATCACTGTCCCTGAAATCAGAAATATTACGGGGCATACTTTGCATGCTTGTGCTAGTCACCACAGAGATCACAAAAATACATGGACTATACCACTGGAAAGATGGCATGGCATACTTCAAAACACATGTAGAGCTCATGCTCTAAATATGCACAGAATAAATGATACAAAAATGACAAATCTCCAAGTTCTGTCAAGAACCAGAGAATAACAGCAACTAGCCCTCTTCCAACGAAGATTTGGGCATCAAGATGACCTCTAATGAACATGGTGCAATTGAACAAAAATGAATAGCATCACGAGACGAACATTTTGACATATTACACGCGCGAATCAGAGCTACATGCACAGAGTTATCGCATCGGGAACAGGGGCATATGCTAAAGAAATCTGGAGACTTAGAAGAAATAACGGGAGGGACGAAGTCAACGCGTACTGTAGCACTGGATCGGGATCGCGCGCTTGAGCTCGAGCTCGAGGCCGACAGCGGCGAGGCAGGGGCCGGCGGGCCCGGCGCGGCGAGGGGAGGAGGCCGGCGGCGGGCACGGGCGGCGGAGGAGGGGCGCCGGCGGCGATGGCGCGGCCGGCCGGCGGCGAAGCAGGGGCCGGCGGGGCCCGGCGCGGCGATGGTGGTGGCGGTGGCCGGAGACGAGGGCGCCGGCGGCGCGTTGGCGGCGGCGGGCGCGAGGCGGCGGGGCAGGCGCGCGGCGGCGGGCGTGGGCCGCGGGGGCCGGGGTCGGGCCGGCGGGGTACGGCGGCGGCGGACGCTGACGTGGCGACGCGCGATTCGTCCGCCGGCGCGGGCGGACGTTGTCCGGCGGCGCGAGGTGGAAGACGCTAGGGTTAGACTGCGATTCCGTTTTTCGGGATGCCCACTTATAAATAGGTAGATGGAGCTAGGAGACTCCAAATGAGGTGCGGTTTTCGCCCACACGATCGTGATCGAACGACCTAGAGCATGGAAGAGAGTTTGGTGGGTTTTGGGCTGGTTTTAGAGGGGGTTTTTGCTGAACACTCAAATGGACTTTGCGGATGCCCGGTTAACCGTTGGAGTACCAAACGACCTCCGAATGGAACGAAAATTGACCGGTAGTCTCCGGGTGGTATATTAAGACCACTTGACAAGCCTCGGTCGTTTGACACACGCACACGAAAGAAAACTAGAGGGGTGCACCGGAGGAGATAGGAGCGCCGGAATGCAAAACGGACAACGGGGAAAATGCTCGGATGCATGAGACGAACACGTATGCGAATGCAATGCACATGATGACATGATATGAAAATGCATGACATGACAAAATACAAAACGAAAGGCAAAACCCGACAACGGAGGGAAAAACATATCACATAGCCGGAAATGGCAAGAGTCGGAGTTACAAATATGGCAAGTTACATGCGGGTTGTTACACGGAGCGCCGGCTTAAGGGCAGAATACTCCAGTTTATCCAACAACAAGCAAGATCAACTCCTGTCAAACCGTTCGCCATGAAGGCTCTAAGCTTTGATAGTTGAGGGGCATAGTTGGCCCTTCCTTTTGCAGTCAACCTCTGGGGAAAAGGATGTGTGTTACGAAGGCGGTGAGGGCGGTAACCCGGCAAGGGGTTCTCATCGGTTGGAGATGTGTCTTTGCAGTAAAACCAAGTCTGGTTCCACTCTTTGGGGTGACTGTGGAGCTTGGGATGAGGGAAAGTAACTTCCTTCCTTTTCTGAACCGCCATTCCACCCAATTCTGTATTGGGTCCATCTGTGAATTCTGTGCGATGGTTTAAGTGAAAGAAGTCCCTAAACAATTCGACTGTGGGTTCTTCTTGTAGATAAGCCTCACAGAAGACTTGGAAGTGGCAGATGTTGGTCACAGAATTTGGACCGATGTCTTGAGGGTGCAGTTGAAAGCTGGCCAGTACATCTCGGAATTTTTTTGAACCGGGAGGGCTAAAACCTCGACCCAGGTGATCAGCAAACACAACTACCTCTCCATCCTTGGGGGTAGGAGGACTTTCCGGGCCAGGGACCCTCCAGTGGATGACATCTTTCTTGGCTAAAGCGCCTGTTTTAACACAATTGTTTAACTGCTCTTCGGTTACTCGAGAAGGAGCCCAATTGCATTCATAGACTTGCTTGGCCATGGCAATGAAAATCTGAAAGATGATTATTGCCGGTTTAAGATTTACAGTGGACAACTATAAGGCGGTATAAGGATGTAAGCATATTGTTAAACCGGAGTTGGTTATTCGTAAACCGGAGTCTGACAATGGAAACAGTACATTGATGAATGCATTGGCGGTTCAACAGGGGACTAATGATATCTACTGGGTCATCACTTTTTTCTATGAAGTTAAACTGCCTAATCTGGTATTAAAAGGTATAAGTCTAAAGATGTATAAGTGAAGGAAAAACAAGTTTCACAGTTTGGCATGGGAATTTCAGATCTTCCGTGCGTTGGATAATCAAAATATATTCTGGTCTAAATCTCAAGCGCTCAAAAAGTTCAGTAAGTTCAGATGAGTTTGATATCAAGCAGATGCCTTAACAAGAAGAAAGGAGTTTAAACTACAAAAGGCGCTGAAAACAATCAGATCTAACTGGCCATTGGTATTACTGAAGGAGGAACAACTTCAAGCTATGAAGAACACCAAACCCTAATGGCGGATCTGGGGTGAGGAGAAGAGGAACTTACTGGTGCAGGAGGAAGCAGCCGAGGATCACCGCGTTTCTCTGATGCGGTCAGGTTGATGCAGCGGCCTTTGTCGAAGCAGAGGCGAAGGACGAGGGCGGCGGCATAGCTCGAGGGTCAGTCGGCGCGAGGAAGACGATGACACGAAGAGGCACGAGGGGGAAAAGTGAAAGTGACCCCTCGGCCTTATTTATAAGATGAATGGATAAAAGGCAGGCGCGAGAATCGAGGAGCCCAAAAAATGGGGTGTGTGACAGCTCTGTTGCCTCGATCCTCGGAGGCCCATTAATGAAGATGGGTTATACACAATTTTAAATAACAGATGACGTCATGGCGGTTTACCATGGTCCTGGAAGGTGACGTCACGGCGGTTTACAAGATTATGTGAAGATGTTGAAGAAGAAATTTTCTGAAGTATTAAGGATTGACATGAACCAGTTCAAATCAATCTGGGGCCTAATGTTGGGGATATTACCACTGGGCGTAAACCGGACAGGAGAGGTCGGGTTAACCCCATAAGTAGTTCATTATATCTGAAGCCCATGAAGACAGACGGTGATGCTTTATGAAGGCCCAGGGCCCAGAGCCGGTTTAAGGCGTGTAGACATAAACATGTATTGATATGTAAACTTATGTTGTAAGATAGAAAGAGCAGAGACCGAGCCGGACACGTTTATGATCCGGCCTCGGGATTCTGTAAACCGACGGGCGTCAACCCATGTATATAAGGGGCGACCCGGCGGCGGTTCAAGGACAACAGACAACAACTCGAGACTCAAGCAAAGCGTATTCGCTCCCTGGTCATCGAAACCCAAGCAATCCCACCACAACTGGATCGTAGGCTTTTACCTTCACCATGAGGGGCCAGACCAGTATAAACTCTCTTGCGTCCCTTGTCCGCTTTAACCCCTTTAAGTTAACCCGTAGCCATGGCTCCACGACTAAGTCCTTTCTCTAGGACATCTGCCGTGACAAAACCACGACACTAACCCTAACTCCTTACTTGTGGTTTACTTTGGTCACTTGACCGTGCATTCACTATATCTTGTTGTCCTCATTATATTGTGTTGGTCATTCCCTTGAAGAGATTATTTAGGCTTACACTTTATATTCGCAATTCATACTTTCTACTATTGTTCTATCTTATGCTTACTGTGAATTGCTAGCCTGTAACATTCATTTCCATATCTTGTGACATAACTTGTGTAAGCTTGTAGTGCTCACTTGAGTTTGCTTGTATCATTCAATTCCATATATTGTGATACAATTTGTGTAAGCTTGTATTGCTTACTTGTGGTTGTGTGTATTATTCATTTCCATATCTCCTGATATACATTGAATAAGTTTGTGTGACTTACTTGTGCTTACTCATATCCTCGTTGTTCTCATCTTGTTTATCCTAAGTTGTTGGTGCACTAAGTGAGCCTAGTATATTTAGGATTTGAGCTTGGAAAGTATCTACTTAGTTTATTTCCGCATTAGGATATAGCCCAATCCGTAAAAGATTTTAAAACGCCTATTCACCCTCCCTCTAGGCGACATCATGGTCCTTTCACCCACCCTTTGTCCAATTCGGTTTGGGCAGGGGGGAGGCGCGCGCCACCTCGTGGCCCTTCTTCCCTCTCTCCACTAAATCCCACTAAGGCCCATTAACTTCCCCGGGGTTCCGGTAACCCCTCAGTACTCTGGAAAAATACCCGGATCACTCGGAACCATTCCGATGTCCGAATATAACCTTCCAATATATGAATCTTTACCTCTCGAACATTTCAAGACTCCTCGTCATGTCCGTGATCTCATCCGGGGCTCCAAACAAACTTCGGTCATCAAATCACATAACTCATAATACGAATCGCCATCGAACGTTAAGCGTGCAGACCCGTATGACCCTACGGGTTCGATAACTATGTAGACATGACCGAGACACATCTCCGGTCAATAACCAATAGCGGAACCTGGATGCTCATATTGACTCCTACATATTCTACGAAGATCTTTATCGGTCAAACCGCATAACAACATACTCTATTCCCTTTGTCATCGGTATGTTACTTGCCCAAGATTCGATCGTCGGTATCATCATACCTAGTTCAATCTCGTTACCGGCAAGTCTCTTTACTCGTTCCGTAATGCATCATCCCTTAACTAACTCATTAGTCACATTGCTTGCAAGGCTTATAGTGATGTGCATTATCGAGAGGGCCCAGAGATACATCTCCGATACACGGAGTGACAAATCCTACTCAACAAACATCTTCGGAGACACCTGTAGAGCATCTTTGTAATCACCCAGTTACGTTGTGACGTTTGATAGCACACAAAGTGTTCCTCCGGTATTCAGGAGTTGCATAATCTCATAGTCAAAGTAATATATATAAGTCATGAAGAAAGCAATAGCAATAAAACTAAACGATCATTATGCTAAGCTAACGGATGGGTCTTGTCCATCACATCATTCTCTAATGATGTGATCCCGTTCATCAAATGACAACACTTGTCTATGGTCAGGAAAATTAACCATCTTTGATTAACGAGCTAGTCAAGTAGAGGCATACTAGGGACACTCTGTTTGTCTATGTATTCACACAAGTACTAAGTTTTCGGTTAATACAATTCTAGCATGAATAATAAACATTTATCATGATATAACGAAATATAAATAACAACTTTATTATTGCCTCTAGGGCATATTTCCTTCATCTTTCTTGTTTTCATCGTTTTTCTTTGTTTTTCTTTATTTCTGTCTTGGTTTTCACCGTTTTCCAAATACACGATCTACATTTTTTAATACAAGTTTAGAACACTTTTTTTAATACATGGACAATATTTTTCAAATGCGCAGTAAATATTTTTATAATGAGAATTAATAAAACCACACACAATGTATAGTTTTCGTATACATCAAGAATATTTTTATATACATGTTTAACTTATTATTAAATACATAAGAAACTTTTTACAAAAATATGGTTTTTATCTACTTTTATCAATGTATGTTGTACATTTTTCATATACATTAGGAATTCTTTTCATACATGTTACCTATTTCTGTGTATTTTTTGGTTAACATTTTCTAAATACATGATCAACTTTTTCATACATATTACATGTATGTATTACACATTTAACATTTTCAAAAGTTTTCTGTAAAGTGTTTTTTATAATATATATTTAGAATAGTTAGAAATATAATCAAAAGTAAGAAAAAGCAAAAAAGAAAACAAAAAGGTGAATAAAAACAAAAAAATGGGGTTGTGTCCTATAACTTGTGGTCTCTTGAACACGAAGGCCAGCCATCTAGCGCCCACCTTTAGGCAAGGCTGCCATCCGTTCGCTATAACAGAGACATAGGCGCGCCACCAGTTTGGAGGTGCAGGGTTCGATCCCTCCCACGTCGCATTCCTTTTTTGGTGATTTTTTTTCATTGTTTCCTTGCGACAATGGATGTCCTTGTGTGGCGCTCGTGAATCGGACGCAACGCGTGGCTTATAGGAGCACCCGGCTGCAGCGCATGACATAGCCGCAGAAATGCACAGGCAACCGAGCGACCAGGTTGACCCATTTAGAAAACATAACGCAGTACAAGATCCGGTTTTGTCCCAGTTTCGGGAACCTCCTAGAAGGTTTCTGAACCGGTTTTATTTTTTCTATCTTTCTTTTATCGGTTTACTCAGTTTTTTCCTTATTTGTATTTTTCTAGTTGTTTTTTGAAAATTTGAAAAATATTCAGATATTATTTAAAATAAAATTTGTGATCTAAAAAGGTGTTCAAATTTTTCAAAATTTGTTTGTGCTTTCAAAAATGTCACCATTTCAAAAAAATCATGTTTTTTAAATGTTCAAAGTTTCAAAAAAAAATCCATGCATTTCAAATGACCATATTTTTGGAAAAATAGTTGTAATTTCAAATTTTGCTCACATTTTTAAAAAATGTTAGTGTTCTTAATACTTGTTGACATTTTTGGCAAAATGATCGAATTTTCAAAAAGTTGTTCGCAATTTTCAAAAATTGTCCACAAATTATGAATACTATTCAAAGTTTTAAAATTGTTCATAATAAATTAAAAAACCACTGCTTTTGAAAAACAAACTGCTAAAGTAATGGGCGGTTGTGTTGAAGGACTGCGCGCTACAGGCATTAATGGGCCGGCCTAGTCGGGGTCGCCCTCTACGCAGTGATCGCCCAGCCCATGAAGGTCCTCGCTTCGCTGCCTCTGGTCTTCCGATCATGCAAGTTCCATGTGCGCGGTACGTCGCCGCTGCCACCCCAACTACTCGACCTGAAGCTGCTTGCTAACCATATTTTTTTTTCGACTGCTCAGCATAGTCTACTAACTTTTTTACAGTTCTCAAAAAGTTTCGGAAATAAAAAAACATGGATTTATATAAAAATATCCATGAATTAAAAAATTGCCACATAAAATAGTTCATAGATTCAAAAAACATGAATTAAAAAAGTTCATAAAAAAATCACGAATTCAACAAAATGTTCGTGAATTCAAAGTTGTCCGCAGATTTGAAAAACATTCATGAATTCAAAATGTTCAAATATTTCAACATTTTGTCACCAATTCAATAAATCTTCAAGATTTTGAACTATCATTGGGAATTCAAAAAACTTCACGAATTTAAAAATAAAATCATGATTCAACAAAAGTTAATTAAAATGTTCACAAATTTGAAAAATATTTACTAATATAAAAGTCTATTAAATTCAGAAAATTTCATGAATTGAAAAATGTTCATGAATTTGACAAAGTTTCATGGATTTTGAAAGGAAAATAAAAGGATAAAAAAAACCATAGAAGAAACAAAAAAAATGAAAAAAGGGAATAAAAATAGAAAAACCAACAGGGAAAATTGTAGAAAGAACAGCCCGAAAGCTTCCCTAAACCGGGTGAGAAACTTCCCGAATTTTGAGAAGACCGCTCGCTATCTTCTCAAAACCTACCTCTCGCTCGCTTGCCCCCAATGAGCCAACCCAGTTTCGAATGCTAGTGGGCTATCGTGATGATATCACGGGAGCTGGCGCTCACACGTGTGTTAAGCGGGCTGTGTCCCATTAAGCCCTTCTCTCCTTGCTCGCTCGCTCGCTAGGGTTTTCATGTTTGACCGGTTGTGGTTGACAAGTCGACATTCTGTGAAAATATTTGATTCAAAAAATATCACAAAAAATAATAATCACCTAATTCGAAGAAAGTTGGCCAATTTAAAAAATGTTCACCAGTTTTGCAGGAAAAAGTTTACGAATTTGAAAAATGAGTTAATCGACTTTGAAAAAAAGATCACAAATTTGAAAAAGTTCATTGATTTTGAGAAAAGCACACCAAATTTGAAAGAAAAATCATCAAATTTAAAAAAACATCAATGTCATGAAAAGTTTATAATTTATGCAGACAAAGGTCATGAATATTAAAAAATTCATCGAACCGGGAAGAAGAAAAAATAAAAGTAAAAAAAGTAAAAAAGAAAAGAATGAGAAAGATGTGCATAATCACATCACATGAGGTTGGGTGGTGTTGGGGGACGCAGTAATTTCAACAGTTTTCCTACGCACATGCAAGATCATGGTGATGCATAGCAACGAGAGGGGAGAGTGTAGTCCACGTACCCTCGTAGACCGTAAGCGGAAGCGCTATGACAACGCGGTTGATGTAGTCGTACGTCTTCACGATCCGACCGATCCTAGTACCGAAAGTACAGCACCTCCGCGATCTGCACACGTTCGGCTCGGTGACGTCCCACGAACTCTCGATCCAGCTGAGTGTCGAGGGAGAGCTTCGTCAGCACGACGGCGTGATGACAGTGATGATGAAGCTATCGGCGCAGGGCTTCGCCTAAGCACTGCAACGATATGACGGAGGTGGATTATGGTGGAGGGGGGCACCGCACACGGCTAAGACAATGTCTGTTGTAGTGTTCTAGGGTGCCCCCTGCCCCCGTATATAAAGGAGCAAGGGGGAGGCCGGCCGGCCCCTGGGGCGCGCCCCCAAGTAGGATTCTTACTAGGAATCCTATTCCTAGTAGGTTTCCAACAAGGGGGAAAGAGGGGGAAGGAAGGAGAGGGAGAGGGAGAAGGAAAGGGGGGCGCCGCCCCCTTCCCTTATCCTATTCGGACTCCAAGGGGGGGCGCAGCTTGCCCTGGCCTCCCTCCTCTCTCTACACTAAGGCCCATGGTGGCCCATTAATTCCCCCGGGGGGTTCCGGTAACCCCTCCGGCACTCCGGTTTTCTCCGAAATCACCCGGAACACTTCCGGTGTCCGAATATAGTTGTCCAATATATCAATCTTTACATATCGACCATTTGGAGACTCCTCGTCATGTCCGTGATCACATCCGGGACTCCGACCTACCTTCGGTACATCAAAACACATAAACTCATAATACCGATCATCACCGAACGTTAAGCGTGCGGACCCTACGGGTTCGAGAACTATGTAGACATGACCGAGACACGTCTCCGTTCAATAACCAATAGCGGAACCTAGATGTTCATATTGGCTCTCACATATTCTACGAAGATCTTTATCGGTCAAACCGCATAACAACACATGTTGTTCCCTTTGTCATTGGTATGTTACTTGCCCGAGATTCGATCGTTGGTATCTCAATACGTAGTTCAATCTCGTTACCAGCAAGTCTCTTTACTCGTTCCGTAATGCATCATCCTGCAACTAACTCATTAGTCACATTGCTTGCAAGGCTTATAGTGATATGCATTACCGAGAGGGCCCAGAGATGCCTCTCCGACAATCGGAGTGACAAATCCTAATCTCGATCTATGCGAACTCAACAAGTACCATCAGAGACACCTGTAGATCACCTTTATAATCACCCAATTACATTGTGACGTTTGGTAGCACACTAAGTGTTCCTCCGGTTTCGGGAGTTGCATAATCTCATAGTTATAGGAACATGTATAAGTCATGAAGAAAGCAATAGCAACATACTAAAAGATCTAATGATGTGATCCCGTTAATCAAATGACAACTCATGTCTATGGCTAGGAAACTTAACCATCTTTGATTCAACGAGCTAGTCAAGTAGAGGCATACTAGTGACACTCTGTTTGTCTATGTATTCACACATGTACTAAGTTTCCAGTTAATACAATTCTAGCATGAATAATGAACATTTATCACGATACAAGGAAATATAAATAACAACTTTATTATTGCCTCTAGGGCATATTTCCTTCAGTCTCCCACTTGCACTAGAGTCAATAATCCAGATTACACAGTAATGATTCTAACACCCATGGAGTCTTGGTGCGATCATGTTTTGCTCGTGAGAGAGGCTTAGTCAACGGGTCTGCAACATTCAGATCTGTATGTATCTTGCAAATCTCTATGTCTCCCTCCTTGACTTGATCGCGGATGAAATTGAAGCATCTCTTGATGTGCTTGGTTCTCTTGTGAAATTTGGATTCCTTTGCCAAGGCAATTGCACCAGTATTGTCACAAAAGATTTTCATTAGACCCGATGCACTAGGTATGACACCTAGATCTGATATGAACTCCTTCATCCAGACTCCTTCATTTGCTGCTTCTGAAGCAGCTATGTACTCTGGCTTCACATGTAGATCCCGCCACGACGCTTTGCTTAGAGCTGCACCTACTTAGAGCTCCATCGTTCAATATAGATACATACGGTTTGTGACTTAGAGTCATCCGGATCAGTGTCAAAGCTTGCATCGACGTAACCATTTACGACGAGCTCTTTTTCACCTCCATAAACAAGAAACATATCCTTAGTGCTTTTCAGGTATTTCAGGATGTTCTTGACCGTTGTCCAGTGATCCACTCCTGGATTACTTTGGTACCTCCCTGCTTAACTAATAGCAAGGCACACATCAGGTCTGGTACACAGCATTGCATACATGATAGAACCTATGGCTGAAGCATAGGGAATGACTTTCATTTTCTCTCTATCTTCTGCGGTGGTTGTGCATTGAGTCTGACTCAACTTCACACCTTGTAACACAGGCAAGAACCCTTTCTTAGCTTGATCCATTTTGAACTTCTTCAAAACTTTGTCAAGGTATGTGCTCTGTGAAAGTCCAATTAAGCGTCTTGATCTATCTCTATAGATCTTAATGCCCAATATATAAGCAGCTTCACCGAGGTCTTTCATTGAAAACTCTTATTCAAGTATCCTTTTATGCTATCCATAAATTCTATATCATTTCCAATCAACAATATGTCATCCACATATAATATTAGAAATGCTACAGAGCTCCCACTCACTTTCTTGTAAATACATGCTTCTCCAATAGTCTGTATAAAACCATATGCTTTGATCACACTATCAAAACGTTTATTCCAACTCCGACATGCTTGCACCAGTCCATAAATGGATCGCTGGAGCTTGCACACTTTGTTAGCATCTTTTGGATCGATAAAACCTTCAGGTTGCATCATATACAACTCTTCTTCCAGAAATCCATTCAGGAATGCAGTCTTTACATCCATTGCCAAATTTCATAATCATAAAATGCAGCAATTGCTAACATGATTCGGACGGACTTAAGCATCGCTATGGGTGAGAATGTCTCATCGTAGTCAACTCCTTGAACATGTCGAAAACCTTTCGCAACAAGTCGAGCTTTGTAGACAGTAACATTACCGTTAGCGTCAGTCTTCTTCTTGAAGATCCATTTATTCTCGATGGCTTGCCGATCATCGGGCAAGTCAACCAAAGTCCACACTTTGTTCTCATACATGGAACCCATCTCAGATTTCATGGCCTCAAGCCATTTTGCGGAATCTGGGCTCATCATCGCTTCCTCATAGTTCGTAGGTTCGTCATGGTCAAGTAACATGACCTCCAGAACTGGATTACCGTACCACTCTGGTGCGGATCTTACTCTGATTGACCTACGAGGTTCCGTTGTAACTTGATCTGAAGTTACATGATCATCATCATTAGCTTTCTCACTAATTGGTGTAGGAGTCACAGGAACAGATTTTTGTGATGAACTACTTTCCAATAAGGGAGCAGGTACAGTTACCTCATCAAGTTCTACTTTCCTCCCACTCACTTCTTTCGAGAGAAACTTTTTCTCTAGAAAGGATCCATTCTTAGCAACGAATGTCTTGCCTTCGGATCTGTGATAGAAGGTGTACCCAACAGTCTCCTTTGGGTATCCTATGAAGACACATTTCTCCTATTTGGGTTCGAGCTTATCAGGTTGAAGCTTTTTCACATAAGCATCGCAACCCCAAACTTTAAGAAATGACAACTTGGGTTTCTTGCCAAACCACAGTTCATAAGGAGTCGTCTCAACGGATTTCGATGGTGCCCTATTTAACGTGAATGCAGCTGTCTCTAAAGCATAACCCCAAAACGATAGCGGTAAATCAGTAAGAGACATCATAGATCGCACCATATCCAGTAAAGTACGATTACGACGTTCGGACACACCATTATGTTGCGGTGTTCCGGGTGGCGTGAGTTGCGAAACTATTCCGCATTGTTTCAAATGAAGACCAAACTCATAACTCAAATATTCTCCTCCACGATCAGATCGTAGAAACTTTATTTTCTTGTTACGATGATTTTCCACTTCACTCTGAAATTCTTTGAACTTTTCAAATGTTTCAGACTTATGTTTCATCAAGTAGATATACCCATATCTGCTCAAATCATCTGTGAAGGTGAGAAAATAACGATACCCGCCGCGAGCCTCAATATTCATCGGACCACACACATCAGTATGTATGATTTCCAATAAATCTGTTGCTCGCTTCATTGTTCCGGAGAACGGCATTTTAGTCATCTTGCCCATGAGGCATGGTTCGCAAGTACCAAGTGATTCATAATCAACTGATTCCAAAAGTCCATCAGAATTGAGTTTCTTCATGCGCTTTACACCAATATGACCCAAACGGCAGTGCCACAAATAAGTTGCACTATCATTATCAACTCTGCATCTTTTGGCTTCAATATTATGAATATGTGTGTCACTACTATCGAGATTCAACAAAAATAGACCACTCTTCAAGGGTGCATGACCATAAAAGATATTACTCATATAAATAGAACAACCATTATTCTCTGATTTAAATGAATAGTCGTCTCGCATTAAACAAGATCTAGATATAATGTTCATGCTTAACGCTGGCACCAAATAACAATTATTCAGGTCAAAAACTAATCCCGAAGGTAGATGTAGAGGTAGCGCGCCGACTGCAATCACATCGACATTGGAACCATTTCCCACGCGCATCGTCACCTCGTCCTTAGCCAATCTTCGCTTAATCCGTAGTCCCTGTTTCGAGTTGCAAATATTAGCAACAGAACCAGTATCAAATATCCAGGCACTACTGCGAGCATTAGTAAGGTACACATCAATGACATGTATATCACATATACCTTTGTTCACCTTGCCATCCTTCTTATCCGCCAAATACTTGGGGCAGTTCCGCTTCCAGTGACCAGTCCCTTTGTAGTAGAAGCACTCAGTCTTAGGCTTAGGTCCAGACTTGGGCTTCTTCACTTGAGCAGCAACTTGCTTGCCGTTCTTCTTGAAGTTCCCCTTCTTTCCTTTACCATTTTTCTTGAAAGTGGTGGTCTTGTTGACTATCAACACTTGATGCTCTTTCTTGATTTCTACCTCCGCAGCCTTTAGCATTGCGAAGAGCTTGGGAATTGTCTTATCCATCCCTTGCATATTATAGTTCATCACGAAGCTCTTGTAGCTTGGTGGCAGTGATTGAAGAATTCTGCCAATGACACTATCATCAGGAAGATTAACTCCCAGGTGAATTAAGTGATTGTTATACCCAGACATTTTGAGTATATGCTCACTGACAGAACTACTTTCCTCCATTTTGCAGTTGTAGAACTTATTGGAGACTTCATATCTCTCAATCCAGGCATTTGCTTGAAATATCAACTTCAACTCCTGGAACATCTCATATGCTCCATGATGTTCAAAACGTCGTTGAAGTCCCGGTTCTAAGCCGTAAAGCATGGCACACTAAACTATCGAGTAGTCATCAGCTTTGCTCTGCCAGACGTTCATAACATCTGGCGTTGCTCCTCCAGCGGGTTTGGCACCTAGCGGTGCTTTCAAGACGTAATTCTTCTGTGCAGCAATGCGGATAATCCTCAAGTTACGGACCCAGTCCGTGTAGTTGCTACAATCATCTTTCAACTTAGCTTTCTCTAGGAACGCATTAAAATTCAACGGAACAACAGCACGGGCCATCTATCTACAACAACATAGACATGCAAAATACTATCAGGTACTAAGTTCATGATAAATTAAAGTTCAATTAATCAAATTACTTAAGAACTCCACTTAGATAGACATACCTCTAATCATCTAAGTGATCACGTGATCCAAATCAACTAAACCATGTCCGATCATCACGTGAGATGGAGTAGTTTTAAATGGTGAACATCACTATGTTGATCATATCTACTATATGATTCACGCTCGACCTTTCGGTCTCAGTGTTCCGAGGCCATATCTGCATATGCTAGGCTCGTCAAGTTTAACCCGAGTATTCTGCGTGTGCAAAACTGGCTTGCACCCGTTGTATGTGAACGTAGAGCTTATCACACCCGATCATCACGTGGTGTCTCGGCACGACGAACTTTCGCAACGGTGCATACTCAGGGAGAACACTTGTACCTTGAAATTTAGTGAGAGATCATCTTATAATGCTACCGCCGAACTAAGCAAAATAAGATGCATATAGGATAAACATCACACGCAATCAATATAAGTGATATGATATGGCCATCATCATCTTGTGCCTTTGATCTCCATCTCCAAAGTACCGTCATGATCACCATCGTCACCGGCTTGACACCTTGATCTCCATCGAAGCATCGTTGTCGTCTCGCCAACTATTGCTTCTACGACTATCGCTACCGCTTAGTGATAAAGTAAAGCAATTACATGGCGATTGCATTTCATACAATAAAGCGACAACCATATGGCTTCTACCAGTTGCCGATAACTCAACTACAAAACATGATCATCTCATACAATAAAATTTAGCATCATGTCTTGACCATATCACATCACAACATGCCCTGCAAAAACAAGTTAGACGTCCTCTACTTTGTTGTTGCAAGTTTTACGTGGCCGTTACGGGCTGAGCAAGAGCCGTTCTTACCTACGCATCAAAACCACAATGATTTTTCGTCAAGTATGTGATGTTTTAACCTTCAACAAGGACCGGGCATAGCCACACTCGATTCAACTAAAGTTGGAGAAACTGACACCTGCCAGCCACCTGTGTGCAAAGCACGTCGGTAGAACCAGTCTCGCGTAAGCGTACGCGTAATGTCGGTCCGGGCCGCTTCATCCAACAATACTGCCGAATCAAAGTATGACATGCTGGTAAGCAGTATGACTATTATCGCCCACAACTCACTTGTGTTCTACTCGTGCATATAACATCTACGCATAGACCTGGCTCGGATGCCACTGTTGGGGGACGCAGTAATTTCAACAGTTTTCCTACGCACATGCAAGATCATGGTGATGCATAGCAACGAGAGGGGAGAGTGTAGTCCACGTACCCTCGTAGACCGTAAGTGGAAGCGCTATGACAACGCGGTTGATGTAGTCGTACGTCTTCACGATCCGACCGATCCTAGTACCGAAAGTTCGGCACCTCCGCGATCTGCACACGTTCAGCTCGGTGACGTCCCACGAACTCTTGATCCAGCTGAGTGTCGAGGGAGAGCTTCGTCAGCACGACGGCGTGATGGTGATGATGAAGCTGCCGGCGCAGGGCTTCGCCTAAGCACTGCAATGATATGACCGAGGTGGATTATGGTGGAGGGGGCACCGCACACGGCTAAGACAATGTCTGTTGTAGTGTTCTAGGGTGCCCCCTGCCCCCGTATATAAAGGAGCAAGGGGGAGGCCGGCCGGCCCCTGGGGCGCGCCCCCAAGTAGGATTCCTACTAGGAATCATATTCCTAGTAGGTTTCCAACAAGGGGGAAAGAGGGGGAAGGAAGGAGAGGGAAAGGGAGAAGGAAAGGGGGGCGCCGCCCCCCTTCCCTTGTCCTATTCGGACTCCAAGGGGGGGGCCTGCCCTGGCCTCCCTCCTCTCTCTCCACTAAGGCTCATGGTGGCCCATTAATTCCCCCGGGGGTTCCGGTAACCCCTCCAGCACTCTGGTTTTCTCCGAAATCACGTGGAACACTTTCGGTGTCCGAATATAGTCGTCCAATATATTAATCTTTATGTCTCGACCATTTCGAGACTCCTCGTCATGTCCGTGATCACATCCGGGACTCCGAACTACCTTCGGTACATCAAAACACATAAACTCATAATACCGATTGTCACCGAACGTTAAGCGTGCGGACCCTACGGGTTCGAGAACTATGTAGACATGACCGAGACACGTCTCCGATCAATAACCAATAGCGGAACCTAGATGTTCATATTGGCTCTCACATATTCTACGAAGATCTTTATCGGTCAAACCGCATAACAACACATGTTGTTCCATTTGTCATTGGTATGTTACTTGCCCGAGATTCGATCGTTGGTATCTCAATACGTAGTTCAATCTCGTTACCGGCAAGTCTCTTTACTCGTTCCGTAATGCATCATCCTGCAACTAACTCATTAGTCACATTGCTTGCAAGGCTTATAGTGATATGCATTACCGAGAGGGCCCAGAGATACCTCTCCGACAATCGGAGTGACAAATCCTAATCTCGATCTATGCGAACTCAACAAGTACCATCAGAGACACCTGTAGAGCACCTTTATAATCACCCAATTACATTGTGACGTTTGGTAGCACACTAAGTGTTCCTCCGGTATTCGGGAGTTGCATAATCTCATAGTTATAGGAACATGTATAAGTCATGAAGAAAGCAATAGCAACATACTAAAAGATCTAATGATGTGATCCCGTTAATCAAATGACAACTAATGTCTATGGCTAGAAAACTTAACCATCTTTGATTCAACGAGCTAGTCAGTAGAGGCATACTAGTGACACTCTGTTTGTCTATGTATTCATACATGTACTAAGTTTCCAGTTAATACAATTCTAGCATGAATAATGAACATTTATCACGATACAAGGAAATATAAATAACAACTTTATTATAGCCTCTAGGGCATATTTCCTTCAGGTGGCGGGGTGGTCATTACATTTTACCTTAAAGCAGGAGGGCGCTGATTCGATTCACACTGTACCTGCACTTCTTTTGCGTTTTTGAAAACAAAAAAAATTGTAGATGGGCTGGCACAACATGAAGGGGAAGTGTGTGCGCCCGTTTCAAGCAAGACTAGTAGCAGGCGCTAAATGTGTCGAATAGGATTTGCCACGTATCGTATTAGGCGAAACATATCATTCCTCAGAAATCAAAACCCGCCCATGCTATAGATGGAAGTCAGGCTCGTCTACAGAGATCGTTGAAAAGTGGGTCAATCTAGTAACTAGTAGTAAGCGGTTTTGGGACGATCCCGAGGACCGGTTTGTAGAAGCTTTCGTTCGATTTTAGGAGGCTTCTATGTTTGTTTTTCATTTTTCTTTTCTGTATTTTTATCTATCATGTTTTTTCTTTTCCTATTTGTTTTTCTTCTTTTCAAATTATATGTTTAACTTTTAACACAAGTTAGACATTTTTCATATACAAGTCCATACACGTTGAATTTTTTTAAAATACCTGTAGAACATGCACAATAAACATTTTTTAATACACAATGAACATTTTGGAAAGCAATTTGAACCTTTTTCGACGATGGCATGGAGAATTTTTTAAAGCAGGCAAACCTTTGTTAAGTGTTAGAACATTTTTTTAATTTCAAGAACATTTTTTATACTATATGAACATTTTAAAAATGTCACAAAACATATTTTAAATGAGTCGATGTTTTTTAATGTCATGAACATTGTTTTGAATGAAACCAACATTTTTTACAAATTACCTGAACACAAATTTACATTTTCACATACAGTTTTTCTAAAATAATCATGAATAAAAAAATATATTTGTGAACATTTTTTAAATCTCGCGAACATGTTTTAAAAAATGGTGAAACAATTTTTCTTACATTGCATTAACATTTTTTCAAATACGCTGTGAGTGTTTTTAAAATTTAATTGAATTAATTTTGAAATATATTTATTTAGAATCTCTACTCTTAATGGACGAGTTGGTGAATCGTCTCCGCGGTTTATTTTCGCTGGTTTTTTTTTCTCTCTCCTCCCATCACCCCCTCCCACCCTGGTCTGCGGTTTATTTTCGCTGGGTTTTTTCCGTCTCTCCTCCCACCATCCCCTCCCACCCTGGTCCATCGGTTTATTTTTCTCTCCACTCTTTATTACAACCAGAACTTTCCTAACGTATAACAAATCACGGATCTAACTTCCTTAAATTATGCAAATCAATCGATTCCTTTTATTGGTTCAATTTGTCTTAGGAAACAAATAACAGATTTTCAGGAAACAAATAATATATTTTAATCTAACTTTCCAAACTTATCTAAATCAATCGATTTCTCTTATTAGTGAAATTTGTTTTAGGAAACTTTCCTAATCAGACACGTCACAAACGGGCACATACTGATATCACGTTACCAAACAATAAAACCCCATTTGCATAGAAATCAGTTCAAAAATCCTAACTTTCCTAAATTTTTACCTTTCCTTGATAACAATCAATATTTCCTATGTTTTCCACCTATTGAAGGAAATCACCCCTCCATTGATATTAGCATTTTTTTGAACTGAGATCTCCGGGTTATGATTTTTTTGCGATTCTTTCCAATTGTGACCTCTCCTTCCACTCCGGCTCCTTCTCGCATAAACACCTTCACCACAGCCAGGTGACACCGCCCCAGACCTCCTGCCTCTCCACACCTTCTCCGCCACCTCCTTCTCGTACTCCATTAACAATCCCTCCGCCACATTTGTCCACGGCGGTGTCGAGCGCATGGCGCAGCAGCGTACCAGCGGTAGAGCAGCGCATAGCAGCAGGAAGCAACACGCAGCAGGCGAGGCGAGCGGCCGACGGTGGACGGCAGAGATGCGGCCGGCGTGGCTGAGGGGCGGCCGGCAAAAGATGGCCACGACTGGAGGCGGCGCGAGGCAGGGGCGCGACAGCGGGGCGAGCGAAGGGATAGGCGGCAGCAGACGGGGCGAGCGCAGCCAGCGAGAGTGTGGCGCGCGGCCAGGGTGTGTGTCGCGCGGGGCACAGTGGTGCGGTGGCTGCGGCGAGCGCGACGGCAGCGGCGGGCGTGACCGACGCGGTGTAGCACGGGCGTGGGCATGGAGAGGGAGTGGCCCTGCGGGCGCGGAAGAAGAGCGGCAGGCTCGGGCATGGGCGTGCATAGGAGCGGGCATGTGCCACGGGGTCAATCCGAGGAGCTCGGTGGCTACCCCTGCAATGGCCATGGCGGACGGCGGTTCTTGGCCACGGTGAAATACCTAACGAGAGCAAACGAGAGGGGAAACAGGGGAAAGGCAAGAGAAGATCATGGCGGTGTCAATGGCGCCCTAGGGGAAGACATGGGAGCTCGGGGTGGCGCGGGTCGAACGGCAATGTCGCGATGGCCCAAGGTTGAGGAAGACGGCAACGACGTCAATGCGGGGGGTGTTGGACTTGATCTTGTTGGCGCAGACGAAGTAGCGAAGGCGTTCGGAGCTCCTCGACAAGCTCCTAGCCCGCAGGGAGGACAGTGGCCATGTGGACAGGGTCAGTCATGGTGGCCGTGGCGTCTGACTTCGTCCAGATCGACGGGATCGAGCGAGCGAGGAGGAGAAGTGGATTTGGGAGGGGGCGTCGAGGAGGAGTGAGGCCATGGGGGCAGGGGAGGAAGGGCGTCACCGTTATCCATTCCCCTTCGATGCCGCGAGGTGGTCGGACGGGAGCCCGGCTTTGTAGCGACGCGGCTCGGGGAACAGGAGAAGATGACCGCGCGGGGACTGGACCGCTGAGCCGGTTCGGTGGCAAGGCCCGGGGGGCAGGGCGAATCCCCTTTTATATAGTCCTTTTGGTTTTTCAGTGTATTCTGATCTGTTTCTCCTTTTTAACACCGTTTTTTATTTATTCTTATCAACTAAATGATCTCTACTCCTAATGTCTAGTTGGTAGTCTCTGTTCCGGGTTTATTTTCGTCCCACCTCCCGAGTGAGGGAGAGGGAGAGAGAGAGAGTGAGGAAGAGGGAGGGGGAGGGTGTGTGTGAGAATTTGATGGTGAAAAAGGTCGTCAATGTCACTTAATATGTATGAGAATATTAAATGTAATATTAACATAATTGATATTGAACTTTTAAAGTTAACGTGGCCCCGTTGCAACGCACGGGCTTTCTTCTAGTATTTCTAAATACCAAGAAAGGTCCAGAAAGGGAAAAACGAACGGACAAAAGATGAAATGCGGTACTGCACCGGTCCATTAGAACGTCACTTAAGGGCGCGCTTGGTATAGGTGTAACTCAATACAGAGGTGTAAGATTTACACGTGTATTTTACTGGGCATGACTGTTTTTTGGCTGGAAATGAAACCGGCCGATGGAGGCGTGTATTTCTTTTACAGGTGTATTCTGACGAAAACGCTAATCCAAACAGAGCCTAAGGCGAGGCTACGCTCGGTCTCGCGCCAAGCAAGATATACGCCCATTAAATCCGGCCTGCACCCGACTAATCTCTGATTTCCATTTCTACCGACCGAAATACTGTTAACCTTGGTCTAGTCCAAAGAAGCAGAGGAAGAGGGACCCTAAAAAAAAGCAGAGGAAGAGGAACCTCGACCCTTATATGATATAAAAATGATACACATATTATCATGCAAAAAAAAAAAGGAATCTCGACCCTCTTGCCAATTTACGCTTTTTTTGTTGTTGTGATAAACCCTCCTTGCTTGCCACATGAACATGCCGTGGCTTGAAGCGGCAGCAACGTGACTGCGCGGGCGAATGCTTCTGTGCTTGGAACAAGGGAAGAAATGGTTTCACGGTATACAGCGACATGCCACGCCGAGGCAAAAGACGGGTTACATACAAGGCCCCGGTCACAGCGGAGGAATCATCCACATCTTTCTCTAGGATAGGAATCGATCTGATTCGCACGACACCTCCGCGTCCCGTACAAACCGCAGTGGCCCGTCAGGACGGAGCTGGACGGGACCATCTGGGCACGTCGGTGATCTGTGCTCCACGACCATAACACGTCTCGACGACGTGCACCGCAGCTCGCCGTGGCCCGTGGGTGTGAGATGAGAGAGAGCCGGAGAAGAGAGGAAAGATGTCTCGTCAACAGCGGAGCTTGCAATGCATGCAGCGCAGCAGTCGCAAGCGTGAAGGAACGAAAAGGTGTTTGCTTGGTTGTTTGTTTACGGAGGGAGGAGGCAGCCTACGTCGTGCCCGCGTGCGTGCTCCCGTCTCGTCCGAGATAAGCCGCACTCGCCGGAGCCGTCTCTCTCGCCGCAACTGAAAACAAAGGTGCGCTCGCGTCTCCACACGAGCGCACCGCACTTGCCCCCATCCGTCTCCCTCACCTTTCTAGGGATTTTTAGTACGTACTACTACGAACGAACGAACCAACATTGTGTGCGTCGGCCCAATGGCACGCACATGCGCTCCATACCTCCCCTTGTCCATGCCACATACAGCGTACGGGTGCAATGAACAATCACCACGCACGGCTAGGACCAGAGAACGGAAGAAACTTTTCGCGCTGATTAGTAATCAACTCCTTTGCCGACATACTAACTTACAAATTAGCACCGGCTGCAAAAAACAGGTGCAGTCTTGTCGCCCGGCGTTTATAATTTTTTCTTTTGCTTGCATATTATTATATAACTTTCTAAAGTATTCACCGTCAAGCAATGACAAAGCTAAGCCAGGAAACCAATGGTAAAACAACGATTATTTGAATGTAGAATCAGCACTGACCCATCCAGGGAGAAGCCACAAAGCAGCAACCCCTTTTGTAATTTGTACGTACGTGCTGATAATAATACCCCAGTGCTCCCAGTCAGTATATACGTACAAAAAGAACTGCAGAACCAAGGCGCAATCACGATTAAACTTGTGCGGATCACCACGGCGAGATGCATGCACGCACGCACGCACTGCCCTGACGCGCGATCGCCGTAAATAAATAAACAAATTATGCGCGAAACCAGCGGGGGCATGTGGCCTCGGCCAGGAACCCAGCGCCCGCGCCCTGGCCGGCCGCCCCCCTCTCCTCTCCTGAGCGCCACAGCCGCGCACATGGCCGCGCGCCGCTCGCGGCCATGGATGGGCGTGAAAGTCTTCGTCCCGAGATCCTTCAGGGAACGCGACCCCAGGTGACGACACCAGAGATGGTGGGAGGAGCGAGCAAGGCTCATTCAAGGCGCCCACTGTTTTGCTTCTCCTCCCTCAACCAACTTCAAACCGCGGATGCCGCTGGTCCAGCTGAGCTCACTGCTCACAAGCATGTGTGCCTGCCGCGCTGCCTGCTCTGTTTGAGGTGGGATCAGTAACAAAGAAACTGAATATATAAAGATAGGAATGCAGCTAGAAAATCAGTAGCACTACCACCGCAGGAGGAAAATTACATATACTACAAGATAGGTGACGCGGAGCATCCTAAGATCATCATCGTGGCTTTACTACATCATCAAGGGACACACGCATCATATATAGTACAAAGGCGAAACATATCCTTCATGTTTGTCTACTTGGTTTTCTCAGGAATGGTATTACTACTTGGCCCTCCTACATTTCGCACCTTCATTTTTTTAATAAAGGACATTTCATTGAATTGATATATCGAGGTGATATAACCGCATCAAAAGAATGCCCGACCTCTGCATAGCAAGATGCATACAGTTCCGCACCTTCATGTTTGAGCCGAATGACGAATGTGCAATCGAGGAGATCAAGCAGAAAAGAACGCCTACACTATCCAAGAGGGAAGCATGAAAGCTAAGAAGGAATCACACAAAAGTGTGAGGCGCGAAGCTGGAATCAAAGGCCCCAACGCCCAAACCCATGAGTTGCCAACTCCAGAGTCTTCGGACTTGATCCGGACTTCTTCTAGACTCGAGCGAGAAGCTTCTGCTAAGACTGGACTAAATCCTGGAACCACCCAGACCCAAAACCCTTGGACTTTTTGGAGTCTCCGGACTCTAACTGCAGGCGTGTAGATTCGGACCAAAGACCCATGTATCGCTTTCTCACTTACCCCTTCATGGCTACACTATATCCTCCTCCTCTAGGTCTAGGTTTAGCTAAAGAAAGATGGAACATTAGAGCTTGGAGCATGTGTTCCCCTTGTGGGATACCTCCTAGGTCAAGAAGACACCAATGAATTACAAGACCATGAGCACAATATCTCCTAAGGTAGAAGATTCCTCCATGGAATTCAAGCCCTCGTTTTTCTAGGACTTGGGGAAGCCATGTAGTTTGTCAGAAGCCATGTGTCCCATCTTGTTCGTGTTTTTCCTTGGATTTGTAAGAAGCCACGTGAATCGTGTGGTGTGGACCTGCAGGTACAAGAGGGGCGTGTATTGGCATCACTTGTTATCCATGTGTTTATTTTGTGTTATTCCTTATTTTTTCTTGTCATCCCTCATGATTTCCCTCATGATTTCCCTCATGTTCTTCCTCATATCCGCCTCGGGTTCAGGAAGATCACGCCACCCAATGGCTTGCCTATATCGTTTGGTATCATTATTAAGGTTGATATGAATTGGAGTCTCCACCACTCACTTTTCTGTCCTTGTTTTGGTTTTTTCTTGCCTAAGTTGGAAAACCCATAAAAATAGCCCTACATTGATCTTACTCCGATTAGGAAGTTTGAGTGTGTTTTGGTTGGTTTTGATCCACTAGTTTATTGCTATACTAGTTGATCTACCTTCATTTGCATCGATTTGACCCAATCCCCCCCCCCAATTTTTCCTCTTCAAAGTCGATTTCATCCACCTCGTTGACTTCTGGAACCATAATGAGAGATTTTATTAGTGCGCGATGGGTTTCGTGATTGGACGCATATTAATGAGAGATTAAAAGAATATGAAGCTAGTGTCGAGCATATTACCAAATGAGCTCTTGGAATGAACTGAGAACTAGACTGAACATGCATGAAACACTAACTAAGAGTTACAACAATAAATCACAAATGAGGAGGATTGCATGAGGCAAGTTTTATTAAGAATAGTTTCCATTGTGATATTTCTTGGTAAGCACAATTTGGCTTTCAGAGAATCCAATGAGCAATTTCAATTTGACACCAATAGAAATTTATTTTCTTTATGTGGAGATGGTTGCACAATTTTACTTGGTAATGCAAGACATCTTAGACGTATTCAAAACAACTAGGTCCATTATAATTATCTTAGTCATAATATTCAAAATGAGTTGATTTCTCTTACGGCTGCTAACATTACGAATTACATCGTCAAGATTTCCAGATTGGTCAAATATTTCTCTATTATCCTAGATTGCGCACGGATACGAGTCTCAAAGAAAATAAAATGAGTTTTTTGGTTCGATGTATTATATGACGGTTGATGAGTACTTTCTTGGTTTTTCTTATAGTGTGGGACTTTTCAAGGCATTGTTGATTCTATCAAGTCCTTCAGCCTTAATATTGATGACATTGGTGGCCAATGTTATTACAATGGATCCTATATGAAATGAAAATACAAGGGGGGAGGGGTGGAAAGTCGGTTGCTTGAGATAAATATAGGAGCTTAGAATATGCCATGCGCTTGCCACAATCTTAATCTCACTCTTTGCGGTGTGGCTAAATCTTGTAGTAAAGTTGTTTATTTTTCTAGAATTTTACAACAAATATATGTATTATTTTACGCATCTTACAAAAGATGAACTATTTTGGTTAGCATGTGGAAAATTTAACTATGAATTTTATGAGCAATACTCATTGGAAGAGTCAGACCAAAAGTCTCAAAGCAATTTGATTTCAAGCTCCTAAGCTAACACCAGCTTTGCTTGCGTTAAGTGAAGATAGTGGTACCGAACCCAAGGATAGGAGTGATATAAAAATATTTTGTGTGCTTGGCAACTATGAGTTTATACTTGGTATGGTCATTTGTCATGACTTTCTATTTGGTGTAGATACAATGAGCAGAAAGTTGCAATCACCATCAATCTGCATTGAGTCCGCCTTAATACAAATAGAGGGTAGGAATAATTACTTTGACACTTACAAAAATGAAGGGTTTTCTTCTAGTGTGATCATTGCCAAAGAAATCACGGCTAAAATGAGTTCAGAGCCATCTTTTCGTGTAAAGTGTTGTGCTCCTAGGAAGAAGCAGTCTGATGAAATTGACTGTGATGAAGCAATCTTGGAAGGTGGGAACGATTTTGAAGTTAATTGCTTTTTATTATGGTTTAGAAGGCAACTAATAATTCATTAAAAATATATTTGACTAACTCCAATCTTTTAGAAATATATTCGATTTTTAATGAGTTCAATGACCTTGAAGTTATTGGATGGTTCTGAACTAAAAGATAGTTGCACTGAATTTGCAAGTTATTTCTCTTCAGATGGTTCATCTGATGTTTTAAATGACCTAATTTATGGGTTAAGTTTTATAAACTTTTTTGCGGGGTTAAGTGTTATACACTTGACTTTGCTCGATAGACCAATGTTTGCTATGGAGATTTTTTTAGTTTGTTAGAGAACTAGATTGTTATCCTGATATTTCTATTGACTATCAAATTTTATTTACTATGCCCGTGACTGTGGCATCAACTGGAAGAAGTTTACAAAGTTTAAACTGTTGAAGAACTACGAGGGAACTACAATGCCATCTAATGTCACAAGAGTGGTTAAATGGCTTGGCAACTTTATGAATTGAGAAGAAATTATTAGATGAGATTAAGATATTATCCTTGGTGATTTTGCATCTCGAAATGTTAGATTTTTTTGACGGTAATTGTACACATTGTTGGATATCCATACTGAATTTTTATGCATTTGATTTATATGATACACATTTATATCTGCATATGTTGATTATTATCTAGATGTTTATACTAAGGGTCTCAGATTCTAGTTTTTCCCCGAGCCCCTGGAATATCAGGACAAGCCCTGGTAGTGTTCCCTATAATCGGCCATCGGCTTGGCCATAATGCTCTCATTTAGGGATCACTGCAACATCATTTCTACTTCTAGGGGCCTTCTTAAGAGGGAAGGTCATCTACCTCATCATTCTTGGGAGCTATGGAAAGAAATGAACAATAGGACTTTTGTCAGTGAGTAAGGGTACCTAGTCAGAGGAGGGTACCTTGTAGGCGCATTAGGACCATATCATCCAGATGATACATCAGGGCCTTACATCCAGCTACGCCCGAGTGGGCACTTGGAGGGTATAAGGACGAAGAAGCTATGTTGGGGCTCTTATGGTTAACAAAGATGTATAACCCTAGTCGCAGGAACATCTGATCACATGTGTATCCTCCAGAGATAACTACCAAACAAACAACCCTTGTCTACTTATATAAAGGGAACCAATCCAAGCCAGCCGACCGAGTAAGACTTTGGATGGTCGCAAGCGGGCCATTGCATCTAGTGAGATCCTACGACCACAGCAAACCACAGACGGCTGCTATGCGGTGATGTCTGGCTGGCGGGTCCCACGAACCGTTCAAGCACTGCCTTATCCTTTCCACTCAGCCAACACAAGTCTTTCTCCTCCCTGGTCCCCTTTCTTCCCAGCACAGGCCCAATCGCCGTTGTAGGCAACCACCATCGTTATTTTTTTACTTTTGCTCTCGACACCCTGATGTCAGTGAGGCCTCCGCTACAGGCAAAAACGCCTGTGCAGGCGCCACCACCGCTATTTTTGCTTTTCTCTCAGCACTCCGCTGTAGGCAACTTCTCCGGCCATCGTGCGCATCCAACGAGCCTCGCGGTCGCCGATGAGTGAGCTCACGAGCCAGCCATCCGGCTGCGACAGGACCTGCGATCGACGTCGATAAAGAGGCATGTTGCATCATCTTGTGCTCCCCGTTCTAGAAGCAGGAGGAGCGCCCCATAGCTCGTAGCTTTGCACGCGGCCGTGCTGGAACTGACGGGTGAAGAAGTTGCAACCGGAACGCGCCCGTGTTGGAACTGTCAGGAAGATCTGTGATGGAACCAACGACAACCTCTGCCGCACGCTGCAACCGGCCAACCATTTTGGTGGAACCGACAGCAATAATTAATTTGAAAGCCATATAAGCTCGTGAGCCATAAAATGTTTTCAAGAGGTTAGACTTAGTGGGAAGGACTCTTTGAAATTGAGTACTGTAGAAAAGAAATCATATGCTTTCTTTTTTAGTTGAGTTGAGCCATATGGTTTCTAATTCTGTGGATCAAACGACCACAACACTATAGAAACATTGTAAGGGCATCTCCAACGCTGACTCCGAAATCAGACACCGTATTCGTTCGTAGAATGGCGGAGACCAATCCATGGATAATGACGCGGGAGCAGACCATCTAACCGTGTCTGCATCTATTTCAAATTAAATTTGAACAAACCGGATGAATACCATCAAACACGATTGAATTTAGCAAAGTTCGGACATAATTTACATAAAACATACGATATTTCGTCCGTTTAACTAAAGCAAGCTTGCAACACTCAAAGTAATTATGAAAAATAGCACAATGCGCCTATAAATAGGATGCAAATATCACTACTACAACAATAGTTCAAGTTCAATGAGATAATCGGATGTTCAACACGTTTTTTGAATTCACCGAGGCCAAATTCAACGATACTATAATCAGAGCTGACGCATGTCATCCCACATAGGCCGTCCCTTGAGTTTTATCCAACAATGTATGTGCGTGAATGGTGTGTCCTCGTTCGTGTAGTACATCACGACAGAGCGTGCAGGCTGTACAATGTATAGGGCACAATCGAGTGGATAAATGAATTAACCAACATGTAGAGCAGCATGAAGCAAACTTACGATCTCAATGGTTGATGCGCCCAATGGCCACATTGTTTCCACTCGTTCAACCGCTCCGCAGAACTTCACGTCAAAGTTGCAGATGATGTACCATCGATGTGATATCGACCTCACATTGTGCTCATGGATGATGTGCATGTCGTAGGGCACGAAGTGCTTTCGCACATGAAGCGAAGCATTCACGCACCACCAAAAGACCGAGCCCTTGAGTTCCAGCCTTTAAAGTCCACATATACAGTGAACCACGCATCGCACAACAACCATCCTCCTTCATCGAGTAACCCACCACCATGTTTACTCTAGAAAACAACAAGAAGTTCAAAAAAACTCAACGACATTTGACCGATCATGTGCTGGGCGTGGTGTCTTCCATGGACGTCGTCGGCAGGGTCAGAGGGTACCTAGCTGCAAAGGGTCCTGGGTGGATGGCCGTGTAGTACAAGGAGGGCATGCGCGTTGGTGGGGCTACATAAGTCCTACGATGCCCGCGCAGTGTCGGAGAGGTACAACAACTGTAGCGACCGAGGAGGGTGTGGATGCAAAGTAAGGAGGGAGAAAAGGGGCGGAGTGGAAGAAAAATGGACCGGAAGGGAGATTTGAATGGACCAGGGGTGTCATAGTCATATGTGGCAGCGCCGCGCGATCCGGACTCCCACAAAGCCCTCCCCCGGTTTCCTGGAAAACCGACGTCCAGACCGCTCCGTAGAGTTGGATGGCAAAATAAGTCCGGATGTATTGGTCCGAACAGAAGCGGACGGTTTGAGTGTCAGCATCAGATATGCCCTGAGATTGCAACCCTAATAAATTCCTCTGGATGGAGGAGACATCTCAAAGTGAAAATCAAACTCCATGAAAACCACCCAATCTTAACTATGTATGTCAGAGCTCTATATGATAGTATTGGTTCCAACTTGCTAAGATGCAATCTGAGTCAATTTCTTATACGGTCAAGTTGTTGAACGTAGATCTAGAGGTTAAGGTCAACTTCCTCACATTTGGGGAGATAGAATTGCACATGGAACAGCCTAGATTCCAGTCCCAGATTAAGGTTGCAACCTCAGCCAACCCGTCAAGAGTTGGTGTGCCTCCAACTTCCAGATTAATGATTGATTGGGGAGCCTGTCACGGTAATGATATTTACGGGTAATCATTTTGATGGGGCACGCAGGCATCTCTCAGTCTGAGAGCCCATAAAGCGGCGACGATGTATGTACTCGGCGTCCTCGAGCACAACACGATGGATCACCACGCGTAGTTCATGGGCAGTCATAGTAGAGGAAGCAAGGCAGTTATGGTGTCATGTGACGGAAGACGGCAACGGCAACGACGAGGACGTGACATGAGGACCGGCAAGAGTGACAGCAGACAAAGTGGCCATACATGATGTTGGTGTATCAATTATCAACATGAAACAGTTGAGAGCACAAGGGAGATGGGGATTAGAGACGTACAGGCGCACACGATCGATGAGTGCTTGAGCTGCGAGGGCGTGACATGCGGAACGAAAACAGGAGCAGATTGCACACGGTAGCATTTTTCCGATGAAGTGTATAGTAATCCATGAGATGATGGCCACAAGTTTTGCTAATCTTGTTTTTATTTAGGGCACCAATAGGCGCCGGTGCGCCGGCCGAATCGTTCGGACGGTCGAGCCCCAGTCATTGGATGTGAGCCGCGCAGCCTTTGGATCTGGTAAAAAAAAACGCCCCAACAGCTTCTTCCTCGCGTGGTCAGGCTAGATCCGCATCTCTCGCTCGGGGGAGCGCGGCGCGGCGGCTCCTGCCCCCTTCCGTGGCCATCCTCGTCGTCGGGCCCCACCCCTCGCCGGCCTTCCTCATCGCCGGTCCCCGCCCTCGCCAGCCGTCCTCGTCGCCAGTCCCCACCATCCCGGCCGTCCTCGTCGTCGCCTCGACCCATGCAACAGCTCTACCTGCGGCTGCAGCTCTCGACGGCGATGGTTGTAGCTCCGCCGTCGCCCTCGCCGTTGATGCTGGCTGCAGGGGATTGCATTGACGACGGCCGCCAGTTAATCAACGCCATTTGAATGGATGTAGCAAAAACTTTACCGGCAATAGCAAAAAAACAACTACGGTTGCAGCAAAAATCTTCTCGCCGCCGTCGCGAGGTCGCAGCTCCGCCTAGATGGACGTAGCAAAAACCTTCGGCGGTAGTAGCAAAATCCTATTATGGTTGCAGCAAATCGTCGTCGCCGTCGCGAGGTCGTAGCTCCGCCTTGATGGATGTAGCAAAAAACTTTGCCGGTGATAGCAAAAATCGGCTACGGTTGAATCTTTATTATCTACGGTTGAAGCTTTTTGCGACACCTTGAAGCTTTTTCCCTGTTGGCAGTAGCCACCCCCTAGCATTGGCATTCAGTTTGAAGCTTTTTCCAACGCCGGTTGAAGCTTTGTGCGATACCGGATGTATCCTTTTGTTGTGGTAGTGGTTAGTTCCAGCATCTGTCGCCGCTGGTTGAAGCTTTTCGCCGCATCGGTTGTAGCTTTCAAGAACGCCGGTTGTAGCAAAAATGTGATGCAGTTGTAGCAAAAACCAGTTGTGGTTCCAGCTCGCTTGTTGGTTGAAGCAAAAACCAACTGCGGTTCCAGCTTTTGCTTTGGTTGATTGTATCAAAAAAGTGGCTGGTTCCAGCTTCGGCGTCTGCTCCTCGGGGATGCAACCATAGGACTAGGAGGAGGGCAGTTCCAGCATAGGAGGAGGGTGGCGCTCGCCGGAGCAGTGCCGACGGAGCCAGCCTGGGGCATCTTGGGGTGGTTGCTGGCCATGGCGATGACGACGCAAGCAGCCTCGCCGGTCTAGCTTGGTTGCAGCGGCTGCGGAGGTCGCCCTCGTCGGAGTGGAGCCAGATGGGATGGACGGAACGGATGCCACAGCGGTGCTGCGGGGACGCGCGGCCGGCTCGCCGGTGTCGAGCTGAAAATTGAACGAAGGGAGCAGGCTCGCCGGCGTGGAAGAGAGAGAACAGATAAGAAAAGAACGAGCGGTTGAGAAGATGAAGGAGAAGATAAGGCAAATATTGAGGTGTGGGCCCTATACATACGTGTCGCTGGAGGTAGGAGGACCGCTTGCTCGAGTGGCCGCGACCGGCCGAGCGTTCGGTCGGTCAGCCGGCAGCAAACGTTTCCCTTTTATTTAATAAAGACATCAAAAAGACATCTTGAATCTAATTAATATCAAGGAAACAAATGGAAAGTATAATGGATAGACAACTGGATGTAGAACACCAATAAATAATAAAATTGCATTAAATCTCATAACAGTTTTTATCTTTTTCTTTGAGCGTACGCTGTTCGTCGAGATTGAAAATTGCACTAAAACAACTAAAGAAAGTGACACCTATGATGCCCTCGCCATACCAGGCTTTAAAGACCGCAATCGTCACTCGACCCTTGAGACGAGATCTAAAAATAGTTGAAGCACCATCGGCTGGAGTATCACCTCACGCAGAACATGCTTGCAATCCATCACCATCAGCACAACACAGAGGCTTGAAGAAACCAGACCAAGCAACAGAACAACACAAAAGAAGATGTCGAAGTCGCCACACCAATAGCCAGCCATAAGCTCTCCTTGAAGACAAACGAACTACCAAAATTTAAAGGGAACAAACAGATCTGGGGACACAAATTCTCACAAGCCCTTCGTCGACGCCGGATCAGACGTCGTCAAGATAGGAAGAGATATGAGAGACCTTATTCCAACAAGCTGTCGTCATTATCACCTCGATGATGTCGCCAGAGAAGAAAAAAACTAACAAAAAAGATAAGATGGAGAGGTCCCTACTCCTCTTGCCACCTACGAGGCCGCCGGACGGAAAATATGAGGAGAACGAGGCGGTGATGGTAGTTGTGGCGGTGGTGGTGGCTAGGGTTAGGAGGCAGCCGCGTCGCGTGGAACGAACTTTTGCTAATCTTGTTAGTCGGTATCCTATCTTAATAATATTGCTAGAGTTGTGGTTGGTGCTCGTTAATACAGTACCTGACAGCTGAGAGTAAATGGATGTTGGTCTAACCAAACCAAGTGCATGCATGGCAGCTTTACAAGCAAGTCAAGCAACGAATACCTTTACGTGAGTTTTATACAAGCACTTTCCCTGGACACAGCTCACCGATTAGTAGTCGTTGATGATGGCGCGGGGTAGAATATTTGCTTTCGTTTAGCTTTACTTGGAAGGCCAGGGCTGGATTATTTAGTGAATCTGATACCGTCTCCAGCTAAGTGCTCCGTAAGATGCATATGCTTCAGCTTTTCGGTATCAAGCTGTTTTATTACGGATCTAGAGGTCGGGTCAACTTCCTTGCATTTGGGGAGAAAAGAGTTTCACATGGGACAACTTTTTTTTTCTTCAAAAGTACACATAGCATGCGCATCATCCATTACAGAAGATGGAAGAAGCCATGACAGGAGGTTCTGGTCGGTGGTGGCACGGGCAGAGCTGAAGCTAATGTAACACTGATCACTATTTAACCATGGTGTAAACTTTTCAATTAACAATGCATTATATAAAGGTGTGTTTTACAACTTCTAACACAAATTACCAAACATAGCATAAGTCAAATTATAAAAACAAAATGTAACAGTCAAACTGCTTAATATAATGCTAAAACAAAGGACAAAATTACTTGAAAAAGATGTCTTGCATTCCCGAATTCCAAAACACATCATGGGACATCAAGGTTCAGTAACCTAGAAGATGAAAAATAGAATTAATTTTTCAAGTAGAACATAGCAAAAATACCCAAATCAAAGTACTTAAATTTGCTAAAATTTTATAAAATACCTTTAGTATATTCTTTTCCTTCGGGGCATGAAATACTCAACCACTCGATCATTGGTGAGCTTTTTCATTTCTTTTTTCGCCACATAACAAACAACAATACCACTCAAACTATCATCATTGAGGTGATTGCGCAAGTAAGTTTTGACCAATTTCATTGCTGAAAAGCACCTCTCACTGTAGCAGTAGTAACAGACAACACAATTACTAGTTTTAAACCGATAAACGAAAGAAGATAATATGCCGCCTTGTCTGCACAACTTTTTTTGAAGCCTTAGTGATTGTTGCTATGTTGGAAACGTTATCATCTGTGCGCACGTCTGCTCCGTAGATCCTTATCAAGATCCCTCAAATCCCTGGAATCAAAATCTTGAGGGTATAATTTAGGCAAACTCATAAGATTTTCCAAATTGAAAACATGAAATAAGTCTCTTGGACTCAAAGCCACTACCAAACAAGAAAATTAGAGGATATCTCACTGAACCTACTATCTTGCTCTTGAACTAGCCAATCAAAAATATTATTGAAGCTATCAACTTGATAGTGATGTTTGTTGGTAATTCTGGTTACCGGCCTTCTCTTTTTTGGATTAACATATGCTTCTTCATGCCGAACTCTACAATATCACGTTTCTCACAAAACACATGAACTTCACTTGTCATAGGTTCTCATCCATCTTCTATGAAAGAGCTTGGTGCCCCCATGTTTGGTTTTCATAATTGATGACAATCCCTATGAACTAATTGAAGGAAATATGCCCTAGAGGCAATAATAAAGTTGTTATTTTATATTTTCTTATATAATGATAAATGTTTATTATTCATGCTAGAATTGTATTAACTGGAAACTTGATACATGTGTGGATACATAGACAAAACACCGTGTCCCTAGTAAGCCTCTACTAGACTAGCTCGTTAATCAAAGATGGTTAAGTTTCCTAACCATGGACATGTGTTGTCATTTGATAAATGGGATCACATCATTAGGAGAATGATGTGATGGACAAGACCCATCCATTAGCTTAGCATAATGATCGTTAAGTTTTATTGCTATTGCTTTCTTCATGTCATATACATATTCCTTTGACTATGAGATTATGCAACTCCCGGATACCGGAGGAATACCTTGTGTGCTATCAAACATCACAACGTAACTGGGTGATTATAAAGATGCTCTACAGGTATTTCCGAAGGTGTTTGTTGGGTTGGCATAGATCAAGATTAGGATCTGTCACTCCGAGTATCATAGAGGTATCTCTGAGCCCTCTCGGTAATGCACATCATAATAAGCCTTGCAAGCAATGTGACTAATGAGTTAGTTGCGGGATGATGCATTACAGAACGAGTAAAGAGACTTGCCGGCAACGAGATTGAACTAGGTATGAAGATACCGATGATCGAATCTCGGGCAAATAACATACCGATGACAAAGGGAATAACGTATGTTGTCATTACGGTACGACCGATAAAGATCTTCATAGAATATGTGGGAACCAATATGAGAGGTGTCTCGGTCATGTCTACATAGTTCTCGAACCGGTAGGGTCCGCATGCTTAATGTTCGATGACGATTTTGTATTATATGAGTTATGTGATTTGGTGACCGAATGTTGTTCGGAGTCCCGGATGAGATCACGGACATGACGAGGAGTCTCGAAATAGTCGAGAGGTAAAGATTCATATATAGGACGATGATATTCGGACACCGGAAGTGTTCCGGGGGTACCGGGTACATATCGGGTCACTGGAAAGGGGTTCCGGGCACCCTCGGCAAAGTTATGGGCCTTATGGGCCAAGAGAGGGACATACCAGCCCCTAGTGGGCTGGTGCGCCCCCATATAGGCTGAAATAAGGGGGAAGGAAAGAGGGGAAGAGAGAAAGGAAGGGGGCAATTGGGCCTCCCCCTTCCTTCTCTCCTCCCTCCTCCTTCCTTCCCCCTTCGGGAATTATGGTAAGGGAGGGGGCGAATAGGATTAGGGCCCCAAGTAGGATTCCTCCTACTTGGGCGCCCCCTTGGCTGCCCCCTCTCCCTCCCACCTATATATATGAAGGTGGGGAGGCGCCTAGAACACACAACAATATCTGTTAGCCGTGTGCGGCGCCTCCCTCCACAGTTTACGCCTCCGGTCATATTCACGTAGTTCTTAGGCGAAGCCCTGCGCGGGTCACTTCACCATCACCGTCACCACGCTGTTGTGCTGACAGAAGTCTCCCTCGACACTTTGCTGGATCAAGAGTTCGGGGGACATCATCGAGCTGAACGTGTGCAGAACTCAGAGGTACCGTACGTTCGGTGCTTGATCGGTCGGAACGAGAAGAAGTTCGACTTCATCAACCGTGTTGTCAAACGCTTCCGCTTTCGGTCTACAAGGGTACCTGGACACACTTTCCCCCTCTCGTCGCTATGCATCTCCTAGATAGACCTTTCGTGAGCGTAGGATTTTTTTGAAATTGCATGCTACGTTTCCCAACAGTGGCATCATGAGCCAGGCCTATGCATAGATGATATGCATGAGTAGAACACAAAGAGTTGTGGGCGGTGATCGTCATACTACTTACCACCAACGTCTTATTTTGATTTGGTGGTATTGTTGGATGAAGCGGCCCGGACCAACCTTACATGACCACGTTCATGAGACCGGTTCCACCGACACACATGCAAATAGTTTTGCATAAAGGTGGCTGGCGGGTGTCTGTTTCTCCAACTTTAGTTGAATCAAATTTGACTGCGGCCGGTCCTTGTTGAAGGTTAAAACAACAAACTTGATAAATCACCGTTGTGGTTTTGTGTGTGTAAGTAAGAGCGGTTCTTGCTAGAAGCCCGTAGCAGCCACGTAAAACTTGCAACAACAAAGTAGAGGACGTCTAACTTGTTTTTGCAAGGCATGTTGTGATGTGATATGGTCAAGACATGATGTGATATACGGTATTGTATGAGATGATCATGTTTTGTAAAAGTTATCGACAACTGCTGGAGCCTTATGGTTGTTGCTTTATTGTATGAAATGCAAACGCCATGTAATTGCTTTACTTTATCACTATGCTTTAGCGATAGTTGTAGATGCAATAGTTAGCGAGACGACCACGACGCTACGATGGATATCATGGTGTCAAGCCGGTGACGATGGAGATCATGACGGTGCTTTGGAGATGGAGATCAAAGGCACAAGATGATGATGGGCCATATCATGTCACATATTTTGATTGCATGTGATGTTTATCTTTTATGCATCTTATTTTTCTTAGTATGGCGGTAGCATTATAAGATGACCCCTTACTAGAATTTCAAGGTATAAGTGTTCTCCCCGAGTATGCACCGTTGCGACAGTTCGTCGTGCTGAGACACTACGTGATGATTGGTTGTGATAAGCTCTATGTTCACATACAACGGGTGTAAGCCAGTTTTGCACATGCAGAATACTCAGGTTAAACTTGATGAGCCTAGCATGTACAAACATGGCCTTGGAACACTGGAGACCGAAAGGTTGAACGTGAATCATATAGTAGATATGATCAACATAGAGATGTTCACCATTGAAGACTACTCCATATCACGTGATGATCGGACATGGTTTAGTTTATGTGGATCATTTAATCATTTAGATTACTCGAGGGATGTCTATCTAAGTGGGAGTTATTAAGTAATATGATTAATTGAACTTAATTTATCATGAACTTAGTCCTGATAATTTGGAAGGAAATATGCCCTAGAGGCAATAATAAAGTTATTATTTATTTCCTTATTTCATGATAAATGTTTATTATTCATGCTAGGATTGTATTAACCGGAAACTTAGTACATGTGTGAATACATAGACAAAACAAAGTGTCCCTAGTATGCCTCTACTTGACTAGCTCGTTTATCAAAGATGGTTATGTTTCCTAACCATAGACATGTGTTGTCATTTGATGAACGGGATCACATCATTAGGAGAATGATGTGATGGACAAGACCCATTCGTTAGCTTAGCATTATGATCATTACAGTTTCATTGCTACTGCTTTCTTCATGACTTATACATGTTCCTCAGACTATGAGATTATGCAACTCCCGAATACCGGAGGAACACCTTGTGTGCTATCAAACATCACAACGTAACTGGGTGATTATAAAGATGCTCTACAGGTGTCTCCGATGGTGTCTGTTGAGTTGGCATAGATCGAGATTAGGATTTGTCACTCCGTATATCGGAGAGGTATCTCTGGGCCCTCTTGGTAATGCACATCACTATAAGCCTTGCAAGCATTGTGACTAATGAGTTAATTGCGGGATGATGCATTACGGAACGAGTAAAGAGACTTGCCGGTAACTAGATTGAACTAGGTATTGAGATACCGATGATCGAATCTCGGGTAAGTAACATACCGATGACAAAGGGAACAACGTATGTTGTTATGCGGTTTGACCGATAAAGATCTTCGTAGAATATGTAGGAACCAATATGAGCATCCAGGTTCCGCTATTGGTTATTGACCGGAGATGAGTTTCCGTCATGTCTACATAGTTCTCGAACCCGTAGGGTCCGCACGCTTAACGTTCTGTGACGATTTGCAGGAGCATATGCAGACGTTATGAACATTTTGACAAGCTCGATATGATAACTACTTGATAGTTTAGTGCACCATGCTTTACGGCTTAGAACCGGGACTTCAAAAATGTTTTGAACGCCACGGAGCATATAAGATGTTCCAAGAGTTGAAATTAGTATTTCATACTCATGCCCGTGTCAAGAGGTATGAGACCTCTGACAGTACTTTGCCTACAAGATGGAGGAAATAGCTCAACCAGTGAGCATGTGCTCAGATTGTCTGAGTACTACAATCGCTTGAATCAAGTGGGAGTTAATCTTCCAGATAAAATAGTGATTGACAGAATTCTCTAGTCACTACCACCAAGTTACCAGAACTTCGTGATGAACTATAATATGCAAGGGATAACGAAAACGATTCCCGAGCTCTTCATGATGCTGAAATCGACGAAGGTAGAAATCAAGAAAAGCATCAAATGTTGATGGTTGAAAAGACCACTAGTTTCAAGTAAAAGGGCAAGGGAAAGAAAGGGAACTTCAAGAAGAATGGCAAGCAAGTTGCCACTCCCATGAAGAAGCCCAAAGCTAGACCCAATCCTGAAACTGAGTGCTTCTACTGCAAAGGAAATGGTCACTGGAAGTGGAACTGCCCCTAGATACTTGGCGGATAAGAAGGATGGCAAAGTGAACAAAGGTATATTTGATATACATGTTATTGATGTGTACTTCACTAGTGTTTATAGCAACCCCTCGGTATTTGATACTAGTTCAGTTGCTAAGATTAGTAACTCGAAACGGGAGTTGCAGAATGAACAGAGACTAGTTAAGGGTGAAGTGACGATGGGTGTTGGAAGTGGTTCCAAGATTGATATGATCATAATCGCACACTCCCTATACTTTCGGGATTAGTGTTGTACCTAAATAAATGTTATTTGGTGTTTGCGTTAAGCATGAATATGATTTGATCATGTTTATTGCAATGCGGTTATTCATTTACGTCAAAGAATAATTGTTGTTCTATTTACATGAATAAAACCTTCTATGGTCATACACTCAATACATATATTCATAATATTGAAGCCAAAAGATGCAAAGTTAATAGTGATAGTGCAACTTATTTATGGCACTGCCGTTTAGGTCATATTGGTGTAAAGCGCATGAAGAAAATCCATGCTGATGGGCTTTTGGAATCACTTGATTATGAATCAGTTGATGCTTGCGAACCATGCCTCATGGGCAAGATGACTACGACTCCATTCTCCGGAACAATAGAGCGAGCAACAGACTTGTTGGAAACAATACATACTGATGTATACAGTCTGATGATAATTGAGGCTCACGGCAGGTATCGTTATTTTTTGACCTTCACAGATGATTTGAGCAGATATGGATATATCTACTTGATGAAACATAAATTTGAAACATTTGAAAAGTTCAAATAATTTCAGAGTGAAGTGGAAAATCATCGTAACAAGAAAATAAAGTTTCTATGATCTGATCGTGGAGGAGAATATTTGAGTTACGAGTTTGGTCTCCATTTGAAACAATGCGGAATAGTTTCGCAACTCACGCCACCTGGAACACCACAGCGTAATGGTGTGTCCGAACATCGTAACCGTACTTTATTAGATATGGTGCAATCTATGATGTCTCTTACCGATTTCCACTATCGTTTTGGGGTTATGCATTAGAGACAGCTGCATTCACATTAAATAGGGCACCATCTAAATCTGTTGAGATGACACCATATGAACTGTGGTTTGGCAAGAAACCAAAGTTGTCATTTCTTAAAGTTTGGGGTTGCGATGCTTATGAGGAAAAGTTTCATCCTGATAAGCTCAAACCCAAATCGGAGAAATGTGTCTTCATAGGATACCCAAAGGAGACAGTTGGGAACACCTTTGCTACCTCTTGAGCATGCGTTGGTTTTCCCTTGAAGAGGAAAGGGTGATGCAGCAAAGTAGCGTAAGTATTTCCCTCAGTTTTTGAGAACCAAGGTATCAATCCGGTAGGAGGCTACACACAAGTCCCTCGTACCTACACAAACAAATAAGAACCTTGCAACCAACGCGATAAAGGGGTTGTCAATCCCTTCACGGCCACTTGCAAAAGTGAGATCTGATAGAAATCTGTTTCTGTGACTCCTACACCAATTAGTGAGGAAGCTAATGATGATGATCATGTACCTTCAGATCAAGTTGCTACCGAACCTCGTAGGTCAACCAGAGTAAGATCCGCACCAGAGTGGTACAGTAATCCTATTCTGGAGGTCATGTTACTTGACTATGACAAACCTACGAACTATGAGGAAGCGATGATGAGCCCAGATTCCGCGAAATGGCTTGAGGCCATGAAATCTGAGATGGGATCCATGTATGTGAACAAAGTGTGGACTTTGGTTGACTTACCCGATGATCGGCAAGCCATAGAAAATAAATGGATCTTCAAGAGGAAGACAGACGCTGATAGTAGTGTTACTATCTACAAAGCTAGACTTGTCGAAAAAGGTTTTTGACAAAGTTCAAGGTGTTGACTACGATGAGATTTTCTCACTCGTAGCGATGCTTAAGCCTGTCCGAATCATGTTAGCAAATTGCCACATTTTATGAAATCTGGCAAATGGATGTCAAAACTACATTCCTTAATGGATTTCTTAAAGAAGAGTTGTATATGATGCAACCAGAAGGTTTTGTCGATCCTAAAGGTGCTAACAAAATGTGCAAGCTCCAGCAATCCATCTATGGACTGGTGCAAGCATCTCGGAGTTGGAATATATGCTTTGATGAGTTGGTCAAAGCATATAGTTTTATACAGACTTGCGGTGAAGCCTGTATTTACAAGAAAGTGAGTGGGAGCACTACAACATTTCTGATAAGTATATGTGAATGACATATTGTTGATCGGAAATGATGTAGAATTTTCTGGAAAGCATAAAGGAGTGTTTGAAAGGAGTTTTTCAAAGAAAGACCTCGGTAAAGTTGCTTACATATTGAGCATCAAGATCTATAGAGATAGATCAAAACGTTTGATAATCTTTTCAATGAGTACATACCTTGACAAGATTTTGAAGTAGTTCAAAATGGAACAGTCAAAGAAAGAGTTATTGCCTGTGTTGCAAGGTGTGAAATTGAGTAAGACTCAAAGGCCGACCACGGCAGAAGATAGAAAGAGAATGAAAGTCATTCCCTATGCCTCAGCCATAGGTTCTCTAAAGTATGCCATGCTGTGTACCATATCTATTGTATACCCTACACTGAGTTTAGCAAGGGAGTACAATAGTGATCTAGAAGTAGATCACTGGACAGCGGTCAAAATTATCCTTAGTGGAATAAGGATATGTTTCTCGATTATGGAGGTGACAAAAGGTTCGGCGTAAAGGGTTACGTCGATGCAAGTTTTGACACTGATCCAGATGACTCTAAGTCTCAATTCTGATACATATTGAAAGTGGGAGCAATTAGCTAGAGTAGCTCCGTGCAGAGCATTGTTGACATAGAAATTTGCAAAATACATACGAATCTGAATATGGCAGACCCGTTGACTAAACTTCTATCACAAGCAAAACATGATCACACCTTAGTACTCTTTGGGTGCTAATCACATGGCGATGTGAACTAAAATTACTGAATCTAGTAAACCCTTTGAGTGTTGGTCACATGGCGATGTGAACTATGGGTGTTAATCACATGGTGATGTGAACTATTAGTGTTAAATCACATGGCGATGTGAACTAGATTATTGACTCTAGTGCAAGTGGGATACTGAAGGAAATATGCCCTAGAGGCAATAATAAAGTTATTATTTATTTCCTTATTTCATGATAAATGTTTATTATTCATGCTAGGATTGTATTAACTGGAAACTTAGTACATGTGTGAATACATAGACAAAACAAAGTATCCCTAGTATGCCTCTACTTGACTAGCTCGTTTATCAAAGATGGTTATGTTTCCTAACCATAGACATGTGTTGTCATTTGATGAACGGGATCACATCATTAGGAGAATGATGTGATGGACAAGACCCATTCGTTAGCTTAGCATTATGATCATTACAGTTTCATTGCTACTGCTTTCTTCATGACTTATACATGTTCCTCAGACTATGAGATTATGCAACTCCCGAATACTGGAGGAACACCTTGTGTGCTATCAAACGTCACAACGTAACTGGTTGATTATAACGATGCTCTACAGGTGTCTCCGATGGTGTTTGTTGAGTTGGCATAGATGAAGATTAGGATTTGTCACTCCGTGTATCGGAGAGGTATCTCTTGGCCCTCTCGGTAATGCACATCACTATAAGCCTTGCAAGCATTGTGACTAATGAGTTAATTGCGGGATGATGCGTTACGGAACGAGTAAAGAGACTTGCCGGTAACTAGATTGAACTAGGTATTGAGATACCGACGATCGAATCTCGGGCAAGTAACATACCGATGACAAAGGGAACAACGTATGTTGTTATGCGGTTTGACCGATAAAGATCTTCGTAGAATATGTAGGAACCAATATGAGCATCCAGGTTCCGCTATTGGTTATTGACCGGAGATGAGTTTCCGTCATGTCTACATAGTTCTCGAACCCGTAGGGTCCGCACGCTTAACGTTCTATGACAATTTGTATTACGAGTTATGTGATTTGATGACTGAAGTTTGTTCGGAGTCCCGGATGAGATCGGGGACATGACGAGGAGTCTCGAAATGGTCGAGACGTAAAGATCGATATATTGGAAGGCTATATTCGTACATCGGCAAGGTTCCGAGTGATTCGAGTATTTTTCGGAGTACCGGAGAGTTACGGGAATTCGTATTGGGCCTTAATGGGCCATGCGGGAAAGGAGAGAAAGGCCTCAAGGGTGGCCGCGCCCCTTCCCCATGGACTGGTCCGAATTGGACTAGGGAAAGGGGGCGCCCCTTCCTTCCTTCTCCTTCTCCCTTCCCTTTTTCCTATTCCATGTGGGAGGTGGAATCCTACTAGGACTAGGGAGTCCTAGTAGGACTCCACACTTTGGGCGCGCCCTATGAGGGCCGGCCTCCTTCTCCCTCCATCCTTTATATACGTGTCCAGGGGGCACCCCATAGACACACAAGTTGATCATTGATCTCTTAGCCGTGTACGGTGCCCCGTCCACCAGAATCCACCTCGGTCATATCGTCGTAGTGCTTAGGCGAAGCCCTGCGCCGGTAGCTTCATCATCACCGTCATCACGCCGTTGTGCTGACGAAGCTCTCCCTCGACACTCTGCTGGATCGTGAGTTCATGGGACGTCACCGAGCCGAACGTGTGCAGATCGCGGAGGTGTCGTACTTTCGGTGCTAGGATCGGTTGATCGTGAAGTCGTACGACTACATCAACCGCGTTGTCATAACGCTTCCGCTTACGGTCTACGAGGGTACGTGGACAACACTCTCCCCTCTCGTTGCTATGCATCACCATGATCTTGCGTGTGCATAGGAAAATTTTGAAATTACTACGTTCCCCAACAAGTTTTTGCATATCTATGTTGTAGATCAATGGCCCGTGCTACTGTTCCCTTGAAATTTAATGCATTCCTAGAGAAAGCTAAGTTGGAAGATGATGGTAGCAACTACACGGACTGGGTCCGTAACTTGAGGATTATCCTCATTGCTGCACAGAAGTATTATGTCCTTGATGCACCGCTAGGTGACAAGCGCCCCTGCTTATGTAGACGCTTTGAACGTCTGGCAGGCGTGGTCTGATGACTACTCTATAGTTCAGTGTGCCATGCTTTACGGCTTACAATCAGGACTTCAAAGACGTTTTGAACGTCATGGGCCATATGAGATGTTCCAGGAATTGAAGTTCATAATTTAAGCAAATGCCCGAGTTGAGAGATATGAAGTCTCCAACAAGTTCTATAGCTGCAAGATGGAGGAGAATAGTTCTGTCACTGAACACATACTCAGAATGTCTGGGTATCATAACCACTTGACTCAGCTCGGAGTTAATCTTCCAGATGATAGTGTTATTGATAGAGTTCTTCAATTACTGCCACCAAGCTACAAAGGCTTCGTGACGAACTATAATATGCAAGGGATGGATAAGAAAATTCCCGAGCTCTTCGCTATGCTCAAAGCTGCGGAGGTAGAAATCAAGAAGGAGCATCAAGTGTTCATGGTTAACAAGACCACTAGTTTCAAGAAAAAGGGCAAGCGAAAGAAGGGGAACTTCAAGAAGAATGGCAAGCAAGTTGCCACTCCCGGGAAGAAGCCCAAGTCTGGACCCAAGCCTGAAGCTGAGTGCTTCTACTGCAAAGGGACTGTTCATTGGAAGCGGAACTGCCCCAAGTATTTGGCGGATAAGAAGGATGGCAAAGTGAACAAAGGTATATTTGATATACATGTTATTGATGTGTACCTTACTAATGATCGTAGTAGCGCCTGGGTATTTGATACTGGTTCTATTGCTCATATTTGCAACTCGAAACAGGGGCTACAGATTAAACGAAGATTGGCTAAGGACGAGGTGACGATGCGCGTCGGGAATGGTTCCAAGGTCGGTGTGATCGCCGTCGGCATGCTACCTCTACATCTACCTTCGAGATTAGTTGTAGACATGAATAATTGTTATTTGGTGCGAGCGTTGAGCATGAACATTATATCTCGATCTTGTTTGATTCCAGATAGTTATTCATTTAAGTCAGAGAATAATGGTTGTTCTACTTATATGAGTAATATCTTTTATGGTCATGCACCCCTGAAGAGTGGTCTATTTTTGTTGAATCTCGATTGTAGTGATACACATATTCATAATATTGATGCCAAAAAATGCAAAATTGATAATGATAGTGCAACATATTTGTGGCACTGCCGTTTAGGTCATATTGGTGTAAAATGCAAGAAGAAACTCCATGTGGATGGACTTTTGGAATCACTTAATTATGAATCATTTGATGCTTGCGAACCATGCCTCATGGGCAAGATGACTAAGACTCTGTTCTCCGGAACAATGGAGCGAGCCACTGACTTATTGAAAATAATACATAGATGTATGCGGTCCGATGAGTCTTGAAGCTCGCGGCGGGTATCGTTATTTTCTGACCTTCACAGATGATTTGAGAAGATATGGGTATATCTACTTGATGAAACACAAATCTGAAACATTTGAAAAGTTCAAAGAATTTCAGAGTGAAGTAGAGAATCATCGTAACAAGAAAATAAAGTTTCTACGATCTGATCGCGGAGGCGAATATTTGAGTTACGAGTTTGGCCTTCATTTAAAACAATGTGGAATAGTTTCACAACTCACGCCACCTGGAACACCAGCGTAATGGTGTATCCGAAAGTCGTAACCATACTTTATTAAATATGGTATGATCTATGATTTTTCTTACCGATTTACCACTATCGTTTTGGGGTTATGCGTTAGAGACAGCTGCATTCACATTAAATAGGGCACCATCTAAATCCATTGATACGACACCGTATGAACTATGGTTTGGCAAGAAACCTACGCTATCGTCTCTTAAAGTTTGGGGTTGCGATGCTTATGTGAAAAAGCTTCAGCCTGATGAGCTCGAACCCAAATCGGGGAAGTGCGTCTTCATAGGATACCCCAAAGAAACTGTTGGGTACACCTTCTATCACAGATCCGAAGGCAAGATTTTTGTTGCTAAGAATGGATCCTTTCTAGAGAAGGAGTTTCTCTCGAGAGAAGTGAGTGGGAGGAAAGTAGAACTTGATGAGGTAATTCTACCTTCTCTTGAATTGGAAAGTAGCTCATCACAAAAAACCGTTCCCGTGATGCCTACACCAACTAGAGAGGAAGCTAATGATAATGATCATGAAGTTTCAGATCAAGTTACTATTGAACCTCGTAGGTCAACTAGAGCACGTTCTGCACCAGAGTGGTACGGTAATCCTGTTCTGGAAGTCATGTTACTAGACCATGACGAACCTACGAACTATGAGGAAGCGATGATGAGCCCAGATTCCACAAAATGGCTTAAGGCCTTGAAATCTGAGATGGGATCCATGTGTGAGAACAAAGTATGGACTTTGGTTGACTTGCCCAACAATCGGCAAGCCATAGAGAATAAATGGATCTTCAAGAGGAGGACTGACGCTGATGGTAATATTACTGTCTACAAAGCTTGACTTGTTGCAAAAGGTTTTTGACAAGTTCAAGGAGTTGACTACGATGACACTTTCTCACCCATAGCGATGCTTAAGTCTGTCCGGATCATGTTAGCAATTGCTGCATTTTATGATTATGAAATCTGGCAAATGGACGTCAAAACTGCATTCCGTAATGGATTTCTTAAAGAAGAGTTGTATATGATGCAACCAGAAGGTTTTGTCGATCCTAAAGGTGCTAACAAAGTGTGCAAGCTCCAGCGATCCATTTATGGACTGGTGCAAGCATCTCGGAGTTGGAATATACGCTATGATGAGGTGATCAAAGCATATGGTTTTATACAGACTTTTGGAGAAGCATGTATTTACAAGAAAGTGAGTGGGAGCTCTGTAGCATTTCTAATATTATATGTGGATGACATATTGTTGATTAGAAATGATATAGAATTTCTGGATAGCATAAAAGGATACTTGAATAAGAGTTTTCCAATGAAATACCTTGGTGAAGCTGCTTATATATTAGGCATCAAGATCTATAGAGATAGATCAAGACACTTAATTGGACTTTCACAAAGCACATACCTTGATAAAGTTTTGAAGAAGTTCAAAATGGATCAGTCAAAGAAATGGTTCTTGCTTGTGTTACAAGGTGTGAAGTTGAGTCAGACTCAATGCCCGACCACTACAGAAGATAGAGAGAAAATGAAAGTCATTCCCTATGCCTCCGCCATAGGTTCTATCATGTATGTTGTGCTGTGTACCAGACGTGATGTGTGCCTTGCTATAAGTCTAGCAGGGAGGTACCAAAGTAATCCAGGAGTGGATCACTGGACAACAGTCAAGAACATCCTGAAGTACCTGAAAAGGACTAAGGATATGTTTCTCATTTATGGAGGTGACAAAGAGCTCGTCGTAAATGGTTACGTCGATGCTAGCTTTGACACTGATCCGGATGACTCTAAGTCACAAACCAGATACATATTTTTATTGAATGGTGGAGTTGTCACTTGGTGCAGTTCCAAGCAGAGCGTCGTGGCGGGATCTACGTGTGCAGCGGAGTACATAGCTGCTTCAAAAGCAGCAAATGAAGGAGTCTGGATGAAGGAGTTGATATCCGATCAAGGTGTAATACCTAGTGCATCAGGTCCAATGAAAATCATTTGTGACAATACTGGAGCAGTTGCCTTAGCGAAGGAATCCAGATTTCACAAAGAACCAAACACATCAAGAGACGCTTCAACTCCATCCGTCATCATGCCAAGGAGGGAGACATAGAGATTTTCAAAATACATACTAATCTGAATGTTGCAGACCCGTTGACTAAGCCTCTTCCACGAGCAAAACATGATCAACACCAAGACTCCATGGAGTTAGAATCATTAATCTAGATTATTGACTCGAGTGCAAGTGGGAGACTGAAGGAAATATGCCCTAGAGGCAATAATAAAGTTGTTATTTTATATTTCCTTATATCATGATAAATATTTATTATTCATGCAAGAATTGTATTAACGGAAACTTGATACATGTCTGGATACATAGACAAAACACCGTGTCCCTAGTAAGCCTCTACTAGACTAGCTCGTTAATCAAAGATGGTTAAGTTTCCTAACCATGGACATGTGTTGTAATTTGCTAAACAAGATCACATCATTAGGAGAATGATGTGATGGACAAGACCCATCTATTATCTTAGCATAATGATCGTTTAGTTTTATTAGTATTGCTTTCTTCATGTCATATACATATTCCTTTGACTATGAGATTATGCAACTCCCGGATACCGGAGGAATACCTTGTGTGCCATCAAACATCACAAGATAACTGGGTGATTATAAATATGCTCTACAGGTATTTATGAAGGTGTTTGTTGGGTTGGCATAGATCGAGATTAGGATTTGTCAGTCTGAGTATCGGAGGGGTCTCTCTGGGCCCTCTCAGTAATGCACATCATAATAAGCCTTGCAAGCAATGAGACTAATGAGTTAGTTGAGGGATGATGCATTATAGAATGAGTAAAGAGACTTGCCGGTACCGAGATTGAACTAGGTATGAAGATACCGATGATCGAATCTCGGGCAAGTAACATACCGATGACAAAAGGAATAATGTTTTGTGTCGTTACGGTACGACCGATAAAGATCTTCGTAGAATATGTGGAACCAATATGAGCATCCAGGTTCCACTATTGGTTATTGACCAGAGAGGTGTCTCGGTCATGTCTACATAGTTCTCGAACCCGTAGGGTCCGAACACTTAACGTTCGATGACGATTTTGTATTATACGAGTTATGTGATTTGGTGACCGAATGTTGTTCGGAGTCCCGGATGAGATCATGGACATGACGAGGAGTCTCGAAATTGTTGAGAGGTAAAGATTCATATATAGGACGATGATATTCGGACGCCGGAAGTGTTCCGGGGGTACTTGGTACATATCGGGTCACCGGAAAGGGGTTCCGGGCACCCCCGGCAAAGATATGAGCCTTATGGGCCAAGAGAGGGACATACCAGCCCCTAGTGGGCTGGTGCGCCCCTATATAGGCCGAAATAAGGGGGGAAGGAAAGAGGGGAAGAGAGAAAGGAAGGGGGCAATTCGGCCTCCCCTTCCTTCTCTCCTCCCTCCTCCTTCCTTCCCCCTCCGGGAATTATGGTACAGGGGGGGTGGCGAATAGGATTATGGCCCCAAGTAGGGTTCCTCCTACTTGGGCACCCCCTTGTCTGCCCCCTCTCCCTCCCACATATATATATGAGGGGGGGAGGTGCCTAGAACACACAACAACATCTGTTAGCCGTGTGCGGCGGCTCCCTCCACAGTTTACGCCTCCGGTCATATTCACGTAGTGCTTAGGTGAAGCTCTGCGCGGATCACTTCACCATCACCGTCGTGCCGACGGAACTCTCCCTCGACACTTTGCTGGATCAAGAGTTCGATGGACGTCATCGAGCTGAACGTGTGCAGAACTCGGAGGTACCGTACGTTCGGTGCTTGATTGGTCGGAACGAGAAGAAGTTCGACTACATCAACTGCGTTGTCAAACGCTTCCACTTTCGATCTACAAGGGTACATGGACACACTCTCCCCCTCTCATTGCTATGCATCTCCTAGATAGATCTTGCGTGAGCGTAGGAATTTTTTTGAAATTGCATTGTACGTTTCCCAACATTAATGGTTTCTTTGAGTTATACTTTAAGGTGTGTCCATAGGCAATGCTTGAAGACCATATGTTGGTCTCAAGGTTAAAAGGAGGTGATTATGTGTTTACCATGGTGCTATTTAAGTAGTTATCCAAAGATTGCTCATGTGAGAGTTGAGCCTATTGCAAGCATGTCTTGAAGAAGAAGATTGTGTGAACATTCATGTTTACCTTCAATACATCATCTTAATGAAGAGAAGGGAAATGATACATGGTTGATCAAGTCAAAGTACAAAGAGTGGATTCATATTGATCAACACACATAGCATAGAAGATGTACCAATTGGGATCAAGTGATCTCATGGTATGGTAAGCATTGTCCATTACACTTTGTCTACTAACCCATGATCAATTTATGTAGTGGTTCTATGTGGGCTTAGGTCTTTTTCCATGGTCTTGCATCAAGAGGAATATCTCATATAACCCATGGAGGATGAAATCAACTAGTGATCGTCATCAAGGTTGATTTTTGCAACTTCAAGTGGAGCATCACGAAGAGATCACATGCTTGAAGCTTCCCGTCCATGCTGGCGATAATGGACTTGTGAAGATGTGCCGAAGAGCGGGTCACCCATAGTGGAGTATGGGGGCTGGGGGATTCACTGGTCTTCATCGAGTGAGCGCAGTCAAGAAAGGTGGTCCAGTTTAAAAAGGTCAAGATCATCATCATGTAGCTCAAGTGGATTATGCGCAAGGCAAAGGTTTGTCCTTGATAGGTTTTTTATTTTACCGGTCTCATGGTATTAGTTGGGAGACCGAGTTATAGGATTGATAGGCGTACTATCAAGGGAGGCTCTCGAGAGCTTGTTCGTATCATTCGTGGAGAGATCAAACCTTTGCATCCTTGGCATCATCATTCTTGGTTTTTGTTTGGCTTTTCTCATTGTGAGGTTTTAGAGCTTGTGGTTATCTTCGTAACAAGCTGAATTTCATCAAAAACGGTTTTGGTATGCATCATCTATTGCGTTTTCGGTGTAGGATATTTTGTTGGTTATTATTTGAGGATAGTTTCTCACATTTACATTATTAGCGTTTTCTCTCTTGCTAGTTCTTGTCGTTGTTGGACAGTGCTTGTCGTTATGTGTCCAACAAGCTTGATTCATTGAATTCTGAGTTCACTTGCAAATCTTACAACATTTTTGGTCTCCCCTGGGTTTGCAAGGCTACCCCGGGTGCCCGGACTATTTTGGGTCCGGGTGCCGAGAGGCTACAAAGTGTTTTTGCGTATTTCACGGACATGTCCAGGTGCGCGGAGGCACTAGAGAGTTGGACGCCTGCCTAGGCTTAGTAAGGGTGCCCGGGGCCCCATGGTCCGGGTGTCCGGGGTCTCCCCATTGGTTCTCTACCTACCCCAGGTGCTGATGACCCACAGGTGTAGGGGTCAATCGTAGTCCTTTCGATAAGTAAGAGTGTCGAACCCAACAAGGAGCAGAAGGAAATGATAAGCGGTTTTCAGCAAGGTATCACTACAAAAAAACACTTCTGTGATGATACGTGTTTGTGACACTAGGTCATGTTTTCTGTCATGCATGTACATCCATGACGATTTTATGACAAAATCAAGATAGTCATACATGTGCTGTCGTAGAAGTGTTCCATGACAATACCGAAATTATCATCACGGAAGTGTCGACTTCCATGATGATAAATGGCGCGTCATGGAAGAGTTGTCGTCGAGGGTAACCGACATGTGGCATCCACCTTAACGGGTCGCCGTTAAGCTATCGGGTTCCAATTTGGATCCAATAACCCGTTAACAGCCCGGACCAATGGGAGTTTTCCACGTGTAAAATTCTCAATGGCCATAGGAACCACGTGTCGGCTCAGTGTTGGGATAGATGTCATCCACTCATTGGACGCGAGGCGCCTGTGATGCGTCGACACGTGGCACGACCCAACAATGGCCCATTTAGGTGAAAAAGGCCGGCCCGGTCAAAATTAGCAGGCCGACACATTTAGGGTCTACTTGTGTCTGGTCCATTTAGGGCCATGACCTGTACGAGTTGTGCCAATTTGGCCCGTCAACGGCCCGTTGACTAGTTGACACTATTGTAGCCCATCGTCAGTTCGAGCCCGTTAGCAACCCGCTATATATTTGGGCTCAATTTTGGTCTGACGTAATTTCGGCCTGTTAACAGCCCATTCAAGGGATGGGGCAATTTTCAGGATGTACGTCTTTGACCTTTTAGTGACCCATTCAAGTGTTGGGCCAGTTTCCAGCCTGGTGTGTCTTTCAGCATGTTAACGACCCATAAAGGAGTTGGGCCATTTACAGTCCGGCCTAAGTTTTGGCCTCTTAACGGCCCATGCTCTTCATTTTCCAATACCATCCCGGTTTCTCTTTCGGGCTCCTAAGGGCCCACAACACAGTTGGTCCATATACAGTCCGACCTGACTTTTGGCCTCTTAGTGGCCCATGCTCTTCATGGTCCAATACCAGCCCGTTGTCTCTTTCGGCGTGCTAAAGGCCCACAACACAGTTGGGCCATATACAACCCGACCTTAGTATTGGCCTATTAACAGTCCGTGAAATCAAATGGGCCCACTTATTGGCCGCTTCGATTTCGGCATGTTAACGACCCGACAGGTAACTAGGCCAAGCATTAACTGTTGGTTCATTTCAATTATAGCGGCCCAATAGAGCTTTTGGCCTGGTTACATCCCGTCAACTTATTGGGCCTGCTAAAGTTTGAACATGTCTGCAGGCCCAATTAGTCAACGTCGATTTCGGCCCATCTATTATTTGAGCCCACCAAATCCGATCAATCAAAGGCCCAAGAAAATTTTGGCCCCTGCAAGCCCATTAGGGGGGCCCATTAAGGGCAGTGGGCCGCTATCCTTAAAGGTCCCACGACGGTTCGTGCTAGCTACTAATTTCACTGCTCTTTTGGTTTCTTAGCGACTAGTTGAGCTTTCGACCCAGATAGCTGGATTGCGAGCCGTGCTAAGCAAATGTACGTCATACCATGAAAAATGTAGCACATCAAGCATATGTTACAGGAAATTACATCCACTGGGCAATCAAAGATTGATGCCAGTGCAAATAAATGAACAGAACTTAATGGTCTACAACCTCACAATCTACAACCTCAACGTGGATGACGCCCATAAGCATGTGAGCAAGTTATTTCTTCTTTGCTACACAGTCTCTGAAAACATTGATCAATTGTTGTTGCACAAGAATGTGCACCTCTGATTCCTCCATGCTTTTCATCATTGCTTCACCCAGTAATTGGTTCACAAACGTTCATTTTTCCGTTGGATTCGAGACAGAGGAAATTGAACAGATTCATATGGCGATTTTGGCAGGCTTGTATCATTGATAGTGGAGAGTGTCTTGACCACTGCATCATAACATAAATTAGGAGGGGAACTGAACAGATTAATCAAGAGTTATTGCCATATTACCTGCCCTAGATTTATTGGAGAGAAACAATGGGGTTGCCTTGTTGTTTTCAAAGTTTGTCTTCTTATCTTCAATCGCCTGCACCAAATTAACACACTACAATTGCTACCATTGGCCAGGTCAGATAATAGGGAAGCAACATTGACACAATGAACGTTTGGACAACAAGACCACACCAGCCTACACCAAATTAACACAATATGGCACAGCTATGATCATCCAGGTAAGGTAATAGGAAAGTGTAACATCCTGGATTTTACCCTTTTCTTTTTCCGATGATTTTCTTGGGTTTCTTGATTTGATTTGTTTTTCTGTGGCTATGTGGTTCTGAAACTTGGGAAGATCATGTCTTCCTAGGTTTTATAGTGGCTTGCCATTCTCATCACGATCCCTAGATCATGTCATTTTCATCCTTGACCTAATCCAATATTCTTTTTCTTGGAAATATTCTTTTTTTCTATTAAAAGAATAACCCTTTTAAACCCTAGGTTGTGAAGCAACCTATATTTCTGTCACTCCAAAAATTCCCAAATAATTCTAATAAATTGTTTGGGTCATATCTTCCTCAAATATGTCAAAATCCTTCCATGGCATCATCAAAGATAATTCACAAATATTCCTTTTCTAATTCTGCCCTAAGTGGTGGTTTGAGAAGGAAGTGTCATTTATCTTTGCTTGATTGACTCCAAAAATTTTGGACATCTTTTGCTGTCCATGTTATTGCCCCATGCCAAAATTCAACTCAATTTGCCTAGTAAATAATCCTGAGCAATTTTTTAAAGTTCCTGTCTGAGGGAAGTCATTGTGAAGGAAGTACTAGCTAGGCATATCCAAATGAGTTGAAATTTTGCAAGGTCCTGCATATTATCAAATCATGACTCTCCACCAAATTGGAGCTCGTGTAACTCATCTATGTGAGCACATCTCCAAATCTTAGTTTCTGGTGAGATATTCAGTTTGTGAAGCAACCATATTTTATATTGCTTCAATTAAGCTAAAAATTTACCAGGACATTCTCACATCCATATCAACTCTGTACACCAAGTTTTTGCTCAATTCATTATTCCGTTTGCCCTGTGCAATTTTTCCAAGTTTCTGTCCAGAGGGATGCTATGTGAAGCAAGTGCTATTTTGGTTCTTCCAAATGGCATGAAACTTTTTGAGCATCTTCATATCATAAAATCATTGGGCCATGACCATTTTTAGCTCATTTCATGCACTTAAGTGAGTGCTGCTTCATAATTCCGAAATCTGACCAGTAGGGCCCTCTCTAGAGCAAGTGCACTCTAGAGAGCTCCATTTCATCTGATACTTGGCCACCACAGTTACCTTAGCTTGTGATCAAGCTAGGCCAAAGCTCAGAGTCATTGCACTGCTCTAGCTCTCTCAAATCGCATCAAACACCTTGCTGCCAAAATGTTTTGGCTCCTCCTCCAAATCTCTTCTTTGCCCTGGACCGATTTCTTTCTTCATCTAAACTCAGGGTAGCATGGTCTATCTACTAGACATGATGTGGCCGATCACCTCGCACCGCGTATGCCAGTTCACGCGGTGACCACGGGTCGCGACCAGCCAAACTCGCGCTCTGGCAAGACCTCAGTGTTGTTCTCGTCCACTCCCTCATCGTCTCGACGCCAATCCTTGTCCAGGAGCTAGCCCGTGCTCGACTGCATCGGCCTGAGTCGCTTCCCCGCCCTGAATCGCTGCGGTTGCGTCGCCGTCGAGTTGCCCGTGACGCACAACTCCTCTGTCCTCCATTAGAGCACAGCTGGAGCCCTCCCGTGTCGCTAGAAGCCTCCTTACGGCTATATAAGGCGTGCCCGACCTCTCGCGCACCTCACCACTCCCTCCCCCGCTTCTCTAGTCCATCATAGTCGCCCAATCTCGCCGTTCTTCTCGGACCATCGTGGCCATCGCTGGAGTTCGTCTTGTTTCCAGCGAGCCTAGCCCTCCTCTCTCCATTCACCACCACCAACGTCTTCCTCTCTCTTTGGTGCACCTCCCAGCCCCACTCGTTCATCGCTAGAGTGCCCCTGGCCGCATCTCCCCAAGCACGTCCGCCACCCGACCTCTCAGTCACCTCCTCGTCCGGCCACCTCGAGCCCCTCCAGCCTTCCCTGACCTCACCACCGTCCTCCCCGTGCTCCGCAGAAGCTCCCTGTCCACTTGCCCCCTCGCCGGAGCGCATGCATCATCGCCAACCTCCACCACCTGCCGCCTCTACCTCCTCTCGGTTCCTCTCCGCCCCCGCGTTCTCCACTCCTCCCCGGTGGCCGCCTCTCCTCTGAATGGGTGCGACGCAGCCCCGCGCACCCGCCGGTGCCCTCGCTCGGCCAGAGACGGTCGGGGCAGGCCGGGCCCCTCGCGGCTTCCTCCCTTGCTCCTCCTCTGTTGACGCAAGGAACAGGACGAGCGGGAGGAAGGGGACGAGCGCCCGTGCCCCCTCCCACTGTCACTGGGCCCCACGCGCCAGTGGCTCAGGCGCCCCCGCTAACGTGTCAAGTGGACACGTATTCTGGTGAGTACGTTTCCATTTGACGAAAGCGTATTTTCTTTCTTCTAAAGCCCAAAGTACCTTTTCAAGTTCAGAAAACGTATTTCTCCTTATACGCTTTCAGATTTTCCTCCCAGGGACCCGTTGATGATGAAAATATTCACAGATAGGTCCCTGATCTTCTACACCTCATAACTCCGCAACCGTAACTCCGATTGAGGTGAAACCAACGCTCACTTCTTCGTCTTGTTGAGCTCTTTCTGCTGGTAACATTTTCACTAGGTGTTCACACCATGAAAATGACCATTTTGCACTTGCCTCTAACCAGCCCCCTTCGAGAGAGAGCACGTCCAGCAAATTGTTCCGCGGCTTCACCGCACTTCTTCCCAGAGTCTCTGTCACCCCCAGGCAAGCCACAACAACCACCTGCATGATTGCCATGCAGTAGCCATGGTTTCTACTTGAATATTTATTAAAAATTTGCCCGTTATCTGTCTGCTTGTTTGCTACTGTTGTCGTTGTTTCGGTTATGCTCGTGGTTTCGCGTTCACTTTCATGCTATGTTCCGATGCTTCTTGTTATCTTGTACTATTTGCTAGTATCATGTTCATATGTCTTGCTTGGTAGTAGTAGTACATGCTGGTGGTAGTGATGCTCATCTGTTGCATGTTTAATATCTGTTATTCAGTACTGTTGCTATGCATGTTCCGTTGCACCTCGTTGGTTACATGCTTACTGGGTAGTATTCTTGTTATATTCTTGCATGGTATTTATTTATGATGCTAGTAGTCATGCTATGCTCATGGGTGATGTTATGCTTACGCTTGTTGGTATGCCATGCTCAGTTGGATATATGCTTCATTGTTGTTATGCTCGATGATTATGTTGCACCTCCATGCTTATGTTGATATCATGCTCATGCATTGTAGTTGCATCATGTTATTTTAATATGACTCAGCTTATTGCATTCAAGTTTAACCGGATAATAATGGATTTGAACAACTGTTGGCTGAGTCATGGTGCCACCAAGTCAAGCTGATCAGTGTAACCACATTTGCCTTTTATGGGAAGGCCCTAATGTTGGGAATCGTAGCATAATTTAAAATTTTCCTACGCTCACCAAGATGCATCTATGGAGTCTACTAGCAACGAGGGGAAAGGAGTGCATCTACATACCCTTGTAGATCGCGAGCGGAAGCGTTCCAATGAACGTGGATGACGGAGTCGTACTCGCCGTGATCCAAATCACCGATGACCGAGTGCCGAACGGACGGCACCTCCGCGTTCAACATACGTACGATGCAGCGACGTCTCCTCCTTCTTGATCCAGCAAGGGGGGAGGAGAGGTTGATGGAGATCCAGCAGCACGACGGCGTGGTGGTGGATGTAGCGGGTCTCCGGCAGGGCTTCGCCGAGCTTCTGCGAGAGAGAGAGAGAGAGGTGTTGCAGGGGAGGAGGGAGGCGCTCAAGGCTGTAGGTTGCTGCCCTCCCTCCCCCCTTTATATAGGCCCCCTGGGAGGGGGGGGGCGCCGGCCAGATCCCATCTAGGGTGGGGGCGGCGGCCAAAGGGGGAAAGGGGGTGCCTTTCCCCCCAAGGCAAGTGGGAAGCTCCCCCCTAGGGTTCCCAACCCTAGGCGCATGGGGGGGAGGCCCATGAGGGGGCGCCCAGCCCACTAGGGGCTGGTTCCCTTCCCACTTCAGCCCACGGGGCCCTCCGGGACCCTTCCGGTGGTCCCGGTACAATACCGGTAACCCCCGAAACTTTCCCGGTGGCCGAAACTTGATTTCCTATATATAATTCTTCACCTCCGGACTATTCCGGAACCTCTCGTGACGTCCGGGATCTCATCCGGGACTCCGAACAACTTTCGGGTTTCCGCATACACATATCTCTACAACCCTAGCGTCACCGAACCTTAAGTGTGTAGACCCTACGGGTTCGGGAGACATGCAGACATGACCGAGACGCCTCTCCGGTCAATAACCAACAGCGGGATCTGGATACCCATGTTGGCTCCCACATGTTCCATGATGATCTCATCGGATGAACCACGGTGTCGAGGATTCAATCAATCCCGTATGCAATTCCCTTTGTCAATCGGTATGTTACTTGCCCGAGATTCGATCGTCGGTATCCCAATACCTTGTTCTATCTCGTTACCGGCAAGTCTCTTTACTCGTACCGCAATGCATGATCCCGTGACTAACGCCTTAGTCACATAGAGCTCATTATGATGATGCATTACCGAGTGGGCCCAGAGATACCTCTCCGTCACACGGAGTGACAAATCCCAGTCTCGATCCGTGCCAACCCAACAGACACTTTCGGAGATACCCGTAGTGCACCTTTATAGCCACCCAGTTACGTTGTGACGTTTGGTGCACCCAAAGCACTCCTACGGTATCCGGGAGTTGCACGATCTCATGGTCTAAGGAAAAGATACTTGACATTGGAAAAGCTCTAGCAAACGAAACTACACGATCTTTTATGCTATGCTTAGGATTGGGTCTTGTCCATCACATCATTCTCCCAATGATGTGATCCCGTTATCAATGACATCCAATGTCCATAGTCAGGAAACCATGACTATCTGTTGATCAACGAGCTAGTCAACTAGAGGCTTACTAGGGACACGTTGTGGTCTATGTATTCACACATGTATTACGATTTCCGGACAATACAATTATAGCATGAATAATAGACTATTATCATGAACAAAGAAATATAATAATAACCATTTATTATTGCCTCTAGGGCATATTTCCAACAGTCTCCCACTTGCACTAGAGTCAATAATCTAGTGACATTGTGATGAATCGAACACCCATTGCGTCCTGGTGTTGATCATGTTTTGCCCTAGGGAGAGGTTTAGTCAACGGATCTGCTACATTCAGGTCCGTATGTACTTTACAAATATCTATGTCTGCATTTTTAACACTTTCACGAATGGAGTTGAAGCGACGCTTGATATGCCTGGTCTTCCTGTGAAACCTGGGCTCCTTCGCAAGGGCAATAGCTCCAGTGTTGTCACAGAAGAGAGTCATCGGGCCCGACGCATTGGGAATCACCCCTAGGTCGGTAATGAACTCCTTCATCCAGACTGCTTCCTGTGCTGCCTCCGAGGCTGCCATGTACTCCGCTTCACATGTAGATTCCGCCACGACGCTTTGCTTGCAACTGCACCAGCTTACTGCTCCTCCATTCAAAATATACACGTATCCGGTTTGTGACTTCGAGTCATCCAGATCTGTGTCGAAGCTAGCGTCGACGTAACCCTTTACGACGAGCTCTTCGTCACCTCCATAAACGAGAAACATATCCTTAGTCCTTTTCAGGTACTTTAGGATATTCTTGACCGCTGTCCAGTGTTCCATGCCGGGATTACTCTGGTACCTTCCTACCAAACTTACGGCAAGGTTTACATCAGGTCTGGTACACAGCATGACATACATAATAGACCCTATGGCCGAGGCATAGGGGATGACACTCATCTTTTCTATATCTTCTGCCGTGGTCGGGCATTGAGCCGTGCTCAATTGCACACCTTGCAATACAGGCAAGAACCTCTTCTTGGACTGATCCATATTGAACTTCTTCAATATCTTGTCAAGGTATGTACTCTGTGAAAGACCAATGAGGCGTCTTGATCTATCTCTATATATCTTGATGCCTAATATATAAGCAGCTTCTCCAAGGTCCTTCATTGAAAAACACTTATTCAAATAGGCCTTTATACTTTCCAGGAATTCTATATTATTTCCCATCAATAGTATGTCATCCACATATAATATGAGAAATGCTACAGAGCTCCCACTCACTTTCTTGTAAACACAGGCTTCTCCATAAGTCTGTGTAAACCCAAACGCTTTGATCATCTCATCAAAGCGAATGTTCCAACTCCGAGATGCTTGCACCAGCCCATAGATTGAGCGCTGGAGCTTGCATACTTTGTTAGCATTCTTAGGATCGACAAAACCTTCCGGCTGCATCATATACAACTCTTCCTTAAGGAAGCCATTAAGGAATGTCGTTTTGACGTCCATCTGCCGTATCTCATAATCATAGTATGCGGCAATTGCTAACATGATTCGGACGGACTTCAGCTTCGCTACGGGTGAGAAAGTCTCATGGTAGTCAACCCCTTGAACTTGTCGATAACCCTTAGCGACAAGTTGAGCTTTGTAGATGGTCACATTACCATCCGCGTCCGTCTTCTTCTTAAAGATCCATTTGTTTTCTATGGCTCGCCTCTCATCGGGCAAGTCAGTCAAAGTCCATACTTTGTTTTCATACATGGATTCTATCTCGGATTTCATGGCTTCTAGCCATTTGTCGGAATCCGGGCCCGCCATCGCTTCTTCATAGTTCGAAGGTAGTATAGGGTCTGGTTGTTGCCCTTGCTTGCTGCATTTTGTTGTTGCATTTGTTTGCTACATATAGTCTTATTCGGTTACCCCTAACCCCTGTTTCGTGCGTAGATGGCGGTCAACCTCCATGAGTTCAGTGCCCTCCTGATACGTCTCAAACGTATCTATAATATTTGATTGTTCCATGCTATTATATTATCAATCTTGGATGTTTCATATGCATTATATGCTATTTTATATGATTTTTGGGACTAACCTATTAACCTAGAGCCCAGTGCCCATTTCTGTTTTTTCCTTGTTTTTGAGTTTCGCAGAAAAAGAATATCAAACGGAGTCTAATTGACCTGAAAATCAACGGAGATTATTTTTGGTAAATATAAAAAATACTGGAATGAAAAGATATCAGAGAGGAGTCCCGGGGCCACCACAAGGGTGGAGGGCGTGGCCCCTGACCTTGTGGCTTCCTCGTGGGTCCCCTTGACTTGTCCCTGACGCCAACACCTCTTATAAATCACCAAACCTCCAGAACAGAACCTAGATCGGGAGTTCTGCCGCCGCAAACCTCTGTAGCCACCAAAAACCAATCGGGTGTTGGGGAACGCAGTAATTTCAAAAAAATTCCTATGAACACGCAAGATCTATCTAGGTGATGCATAGCAACGAGCGGGAGAATGTGTCCACGTACCCTCGTAAACCGAAAGCGGGAGCATTTAGTAACGCGGTTGATGTAGTCGAACGTCTTCGCGATCCAACCGATCAAGTACCGAACACACGGCACCTCTGTGATCTGCACACGTTCAGCTCGGTGACGTTCCTCGAACTCTTGATCCAGCTGAGGCCGAGGGAGAGTTCCGTTAGCACGACGGCATGGTGACGGTGATGATGAAGTTACTGGCCCAGGGCTTCGCCTAAGCACTATGACGATATGACCGAGGTGTAAAACTATGGAGGGGGGCACCGCACACGGCTAAGAGATTGTCTATTATGCCTTTGGGTGCCCCCTCCCCACATATATAAAGGAGGGAGGGAGGAGGAGGCCGGCCAGGAGGAGGCGCGCCCAAGGGGGGGAGTCCTACTCCAAGTAGGATTCGGCCCCCTTTTCCTACTTCCACAAGGAGAAGGGGGAAGGAGAGGGAGAAGAGAAGGAAAGGGGGCCCCGACCCCCTAGCCCTAGTCCAATTTGGTTTGGGCTAGGGGGGGGGGGCACGCGCCAAACCGTTGCCTGCCTCCTCTCTTCCACCACTAGGCCCATGAGGCCCCATAACTTGGGGGGGG